>NW_007578515.1:198923-202542 GCF_000690725.1 Stegastes partitus | reverse complement strand
ACATGTGGAACCCAAAGCAGAGACGGTGATGCCATCTTGTCCGTCGCTGTACATCGGTGTGACCGTCACTTTGTACTGTGTGTCTGGCAGTAGAGGCTCCAGCACTGCACTCCTCTGACCACCAGGAACCAGCATCTAAACACACACATATGTATATATACACACAGAAACATTCAGGTTATGTTTAAAGACTCTACAGGGAATTTTAAAGCAGCGCTGAGCTCTGCACATACAAACCGGGATCACACACACACACACACATGTTGATTCTATATGTAGCAGCCTGGATACAGAATCTATGCTGTTGCTGCTAAGAAACAGCAGGTACCTGCAAAACGCTGCATATATCTCGAGATCTGAAGACTTGTGCTCGCTTCCGTTTAGTCGATAAAGTCGGTTGATGCCAAAAAGTGAGGCAGAAGGGAGCTGGGAGAAAAAAAGCTATTACTGCTCGTTTATAAGAGCTGAAGTTTGTTCAGGTTCCTTCGTATAAATAATTCACTTCTTTATCTAAAACCATTTTAAACAAGCTACATCCAAAGAAGCAGGATTCTGTACATTAGCAGCTAATACTGTTGACATTTTACATGATGAAAACAGATAAAAGTGAACTAAGGATGAGGCTGACTTGTTCACTCTTGACACTTGAAACCACCTCCGAACTACAGCAGTTCAAAGTTTCCATTATTCTGAGCACTTTAATGACTTCTTGCTCGTGTCGGCTTGAGCTGTCTGAATATTGAGCACGACAATTTATTCTCCTGAAAAGTGCTCAGAATACAGATGTAAGATCCCCATCAACTGATAAACGCTTCAAAATAAAATTTTCGGGATTGGCCCCCAAATCAGCAACAGCAGGCAGGAAGTCGACAGATATGTTCGACAGTGTTGCGTAGAAATAAATGTGGGACACTCTGCACTTAATTTCGATGCAGTTTTCTTATTTTTTTTTTTTCCCAGTGAATGTGTACATTTGAACAGCACTGTATTTTATGGCTGCACCTGCCAGCGGGTCATCACAATAATAGTATGTTAATTCTATTACAGTAGAGACGCGATGTTCTCTGCAGTCAGGTTGGAGAAATATGTGCATATATCACTTTTGGGAACCGGCCAAAATGAGTTTGGCGTATCAGATATCTGCAAAAATCCAATATCGTGCATCCCTAGTTCAGACTAATGAAAAGTACAGAAAATTTCAGCGCCGTGCCAACCGAGCGAGCTGATGAAGACTGTGTGAGGCGGGTCAAAGTGGACTCTGAGGGGAGATTGTTTTGTCAACTAAGTAAAGATGTTTGTGATTAAATCATTACTTTATAGAATTTTAACTCAAATGCAGCTCGAGCTTCGTCCATACGAATAAGGATATTTTGCAAGAGAAATGTTTTCCTTTGCATTTTTTTGGGGCCTCCTATCTGCACACAAATGCACTTTTAGCTCACTCAAACTGAGGTTTTATCAAACACCAGTTTTTGTGTAAGAGTGTGGACGTGTAAAACGGAAAGTCTGGGAAATATTGATATAGTTGTGATATAATTGCAGGACACTGGTTAGAACGAGAAGTTGCAGGTTTATAACGAACTCTGCACCTGCACACAAAAACATCTGCGTCTGCAACTCGGTGCACAGCATCTGTGATTTAACGTCTGCAGAAACACAAAATTATTTTCTGGTATTTGATGTGTCGTTAATGTCGACTGCTCCAAAGATATTTTGCAAAATGATCGCAGCGGACAGATTATTCTTTAAAGAGCGAAGATATCCGTCAAGAAAACGATCCGTATTCGTGCGGACAAGGTGTAAGTTACTTCAGAGAGTCTCTCACAAACTGTGAACATGAAAGTCAGCTCCCTCCTGCTTCCTATTAAATAAACTTTTTTCTTTTTAACTTACAAAGCAAAGCATTACTTGATCGGCACATCAGAAACCCTTTTAATGTTCATCTGCTTTCCGAACAACAAGACAAGAGACTAACTTTTCTGTACTGACTTAACGGTACTGATTTCCAGCCTGCATCTGTCTGTGAAATAAAGACCGAGCGAGGCGGAGGAAGGTGAGTTCAGTTCAGTCCAGGTGTCAGACCCGGGTTTTGAGAGGAGCTGTCCCCTGTGACCGCGGTGCTGAAACACACTCAAAGCAGGAATATAACATAATCCAACACATGAACACACAATCCCCTCGGTGTGACACGTTCAATCATCCTCGCTGTCTCTTTCCCCTCCATCCGTCTCTGATATACATCCACGTCAAAACTTGCAAGCGTGACCCGAAACAACCTCTATCCCCGATCGGGCCGACAGGTTTGAGCCTTTCTTCCCGTTTTGTTTAGCTATTGTTTCTTTTTCCACCTCTCTTTGTTTCTCTTGCTCTTTTCTCTGCCGCCCTCCATCTCTGCTCCCAGTGAGGTAAATGGCTGCTGAAAAGATAATGGAATGTCTTCTAGCCCGGCCCGGCCTCTCCATCTTCTGCAGCTCTGACACCACGTTGGGAAATTAAAACAGGGAGGAGGGGGAAGGAGAGGGAGAGAGGGGGGGAGGCGGTGAGAGAGAAGACAAGGAAAGAAAAAAAAAAAGAAGAAGAGAGAGGAAAACAGAGCGATAGAGGCGCAGGAGGAGGAGGAGGAGAGGAATGGCCGGGGTTTGTGTGTGCTGAGCATCGGGGTCAGTACGTGGCGCTGAGCTCAAGGGCTCTCAGAAGAGATGGAGGGATCAGGAAGGAGAGGCCGAGTGGACCACGACTAAAAGTGTAATCAGCTTCCCGACTGTAGCCGATGACCCCACGCTGACCGCTGTAGCGCCGTCCAGTTAGCAGCAGATGTGAAACAACAAGGACCTTCCTCCAAACTGTTGTCTGTTCCGTAAAGTCAGTGTTCACAATTCACCAGCGTTTACATGCATGTGTTTGAGAGCTGCACCCAAAGGTCTGTGAAGAGGAAGATTTTAAAAACTAAAAAACAAAAAGCTATTTACCGTCTAATCCCCAAAACTGGCAGCAAAGTTCAAAAGGCAAGTTTTCTTCTATTAAAAACAAAAAAACATCTAAATTTTAACATTTATCAGGGCGAGAAACTGTTAAAACAGAAAGAATCATCAGATTTTTAACTTTTTGATCGTCCTTGAATGCATCATGTGATGATTCTGCCAGAAAACGTGACCAAACCTCAGCTCAAAATCAAGTTTTCTACACGTCTCACGTCTAAAAAATACACCAAACAACAAGCAATGTTTTGCTGTGTTTCTGTGCGGCTAATTATTTCTCTGTTAGTTTTTTCTCCTGCGGTTGAACAGATGTTGTTTATATTTATGAATATTGCAGAATAGTCGTGACATTTCTGCTGCCAAAACTACAATTTTGTCAAAACACTGAGCAATCAGCATTTCAATTCTACAGCCCGGTTAGTTTTTTTCATGTTATGTACATCCCTGCAAGATTTTTGGAGAAAATACCTCCTCTGGTAAACTCATCATGTTCTAAAGCTAGTTTAATTTATATTTACCTGTTTATTTAGAGTGAAGCTACTTTATGAGGCACATTATAAAGTAGCTTCTTTATTCTGGAAAAAGGAGAGGAGGAACGTATGGAAACAAATTAGAGCAATTGAAAGGAAAATAAAGCACGC
>NW_007578515.1:116595-198368 GCF_000690725.1 Stegastes partitus | reverse complement strand
TTCTTTCTAACAGTGTCGTATCAGTGGTCCACTCACAGTGTCCTCCCTCTGTTCACCGTCGAGGCCGGCGTAGGAGATCCTGTATCTCTCCACATGGGGATCCTCCAGCTCCCACGAAGCCTCTAAGCTCTGGGTGGTCTCGTCACTCAGCCGAAGGTTCCTCACAGCCTGACGGGCCACTGCGACACCAGATCACAGACAACGGCGTTACTGCACAACTCGTGTATCCAAATGTGTCAGAAAATCTTGGCTTAAACTAAGTTTTCTTCACACTTTTAATGTGATTCGGTAAACTGTGGATTTAAAAAAAAGTCAGTCAAAATGCAAGTAAATCCTAACAGCTCCTGTCAAAGCTCCAGCGTGCTCTGTTCACTGTGATGTTGGGCGATAAAGTTAAATCTGACTTAGAGTGGAGCAGAATTTCTCAAGAGCACTTCTAGGAGTTTGAAACAAAGCAAAGTTCTTTTTGTTTGTTTTGTTCTTTCATCCGTCTCAATAGTGGCTTTAAACCAAAGGAGACCTGTTTGGATGAAAATCAGCGCCAAGGCTCCGTACATAATGCAGCCGTAAACGACAAGCCTTGATTTTTAAAAACAGAGGCTGCCTTTGAGTCGACCGCTTTAAATCGTGAATTTCACAGGAGCACTCGGAGCCTTAAACAAAGCAGATGTGTTGTTTTAACGTGTCCAGAACAGTGAGCAAACTTAAGCGAAGGAGACACGTTTCTTTCTTAAGTTTTTAAAGCCGCGAGTGGAGAAAACGCTCAGACTCAATTAGCTGCAGCCCGCCTCTCGTACAAAACACAATCCAGATGGCCTCTGAGATAATGGAGTTTGAACTCTGGTCTCTAGGTGAAGCCAACTTGGTAAACAGGCTTATAAAAACACAAAGGATCTGACAAACGCTGTTCATGAGCTGCATCCTGCAAGAGAGCATCACCGCATTACAGTTTTAAATTTAAAAGACAGTGCTGACTTTTTCCTCAGTGATTCTGGTTTTTCTTCTTGAAGCTAAATGAGCGACAATGGCCAAAACTCTGCTACAAGGATTTGGTAGAGCTACGGCTGCACTTTGGCAACATGAGCGACGCACTGGCAGCAAGTGGAGCCTTTCACATTTGAATGGCAATGGACTTTCTTGACAGATGCCTTGGCCGGAGCCATGATTAAAATTTGGCCAGTTGCTCTGCAAGGGGAAAAAAAATTCTCAAAGAAAGTAAAATCACCCTGCTGCCCTCTGGACACATGCTAGCAAAATTACTGAAAGCGACACTCTTAAGGTTTTAACACAAGTACAATGTGAAAAAGAAGCACAACGTTAAGCCAATGCGACTCTTTCACTCTCTGACATTTTGCAATTTCACAGAAAGTCAATTTGGACACATCTTACCTGTGGTTGTGGTAGCAGTTGTTGTTGTCCTGCCCACTGGGGAAATTCAGAGAGCATAAATCAGATAATTGGATACAAACTTCCCTCAACAACTTTCTGTGTCAATAACTGAGCCAATTAGGCAGAAATATGTAACAAATCGTTGATGGTGAAATAGATTCTCCTCTTCTGAGATAAGCTGAGACAAACAAATCAATGCAAATGAGTTCAGGCAGAACTGTGACTCAGAGATGCAAACTTTGTGATCCTAAAACGAACATGTGATTGCACTGATCTGTTGTAATAAGCAGACACGAGCACTTTGGTGAAGGAGATTAGTTGGGCCTAATTTTAACAACTGGGGAGGAATGCATCACTCAGAAAGCTTTTAGGGGCCAAATTTTGTTTTTTGTATTGATTAGACAGAGCAAAGCTACCTGAGCTAGCCACACATGTTGCTAATCAAACCAATAACTAGGATTTAGCATATATTGATCAATGGGAAAGCATGAACTACTCCTGAAATTTCAAACGGCTTGAATTAAATAAATCTGCAGCATCATCCTCATTATTTTACCCTCTGCACCTTAAAACCTGCCAACGGGGTTGGAAAGCGTGTTGTTTTTATAAAGTCTGTTAAAAAAATGACACCATTTATCAGAACCAGAAACTGTAAAAACAGAAAAAATCATTGGATGTCAAACTTTCCAAAGTTTATTTTAATTAATCATGTACGTCGTGCAGTTTGGGGGGAAAAAAATAACCAAATCTAAGCATAAAATTGTGATGTTTCATTAAAAATCACAGTATTTTACACGTCCTGATAAGAATGTGCCAAAAAATAAACTCTTAGCTTAAATCAGAATCTGTAAAAAATAAAATAAAAAATAAAAAACTTCTTGGCACAAGTTATTAGTTGCTTTGTTGTGACCGGCGGCCATATGACAAGACGTTTTGGATGAACTCAGTTGAAGTGCAGCCTGAGTTTACACAGAGCAGATAATAAAAAATACGTATGGAAACAAATGGAAAATGTAAATTATCTGTAGCACGTAGAGCCGCCATCTTTTGTTGTACATGTTGATTCCAGATGTTTTCAACTTTTGCAAAAAAAATAATCAAAGAACTTTTGTTTTATGTCATTCTAACTGAGTCATGCTGCTCAGGACACATATGAATGAATTCCTCTCCTTCCAGTCATGGCTGTGCTCTTTCCACAGAGGTGCCACACTTTATATTGCGGTGAAAAATTAGCCCAGAAACACAGAAACTAGTGTTGAGGGGCTTTAATAGTCTTACCTCGTGTACCCCAAAGTGCAGCCGTTGCGTTTTCTTGCAAATTCAAATTCCAATTTTGATTTAGAATCGATCAACTGTTCAGTCCTTTCAATCCTGCGTCACTTACATGTGGTCTCTATGACGGAGACGGTGTCGCTCTCCGATTCATCTTTGAATATCGCCGTCAGCATGACTTCGTACTCGGTGGACGGACTGAGACCGTTCAGGACGTATCTGTTGTCGCTTCCACTCAAGACCACCTACAGAAGAGAAACACAGACCCGACTCTCACGTTACACTTCATTTCCCACATTATGCTCTCTCCAGAAGTGGATGATTAAAAGATGCTGGCTGATATGATCCCAGTTTGTCCTTGTAAAAACTGAACACTTAACAACCATATGGGATTTCAACACTGGTCATTTTGTCTTTTATATATTATATTCTCATCAAGGGTGTTAACGGCAGAGGACACATAGCAAAGCACAGGGTTCTATATTTGAACTCATTTAGACTAAAGTTAGTTTAAAAAAAGGAGAAAAACACATTGTCGCATTTCTTAATTAAATTTTGTCATGCTGTGTTGCACAAATTGCTGTTAGGTCTTTTTTATTTGCACTTTAATTTGTTGTTACAATATTTGCTGGAAGAAAAATAAACAGCAAGAGTTTCTTAAGTTACCCTCAAGATGTGATCAAATTTTGGGCATTAACCAACAGTCTGACAAGATTATTTATACTCTAACTGCAACTCCAGACTTTCAAAACCAAGGTCATCACTGAGTTTTAGTGGAGAAAGCTGCTAAAAACATAAAATGACAAATTGCCTCAGTGCTCGTAATTTCTGTCAGGGAAACAGCAGGAAATGGTGGCGCATATTTTAGGAAGCTGGTGTCTGAAAACAAACTCTCACACGGTGTATTGCTTTTGTAATTCTGTGTCTAATTTATTAAAAACTGTTTAAAAAAATAAAATAAAAATCTAAATGTAATAATTAAGCACATAGAATTTAAATGTAATATTATCTTTGTTGTGGTAAAACCAAAGATTTGAACAAGGCCTCTGTGAAACGGCATGATAACACAGAAACCTCAGAATATAACAAGTTGCCAACTGGATCCAGCGGTGCTCCAGGAGCCCAAACGACCACTATAACTTGTACACGGAGACGAATGACACCCCGAGGTAAACACAAAGAGGTCATGAAAAGTACAGCTCGCTTCCACGGAGAGCAACTCCGAAATTGGAATTTACTGTAGATGACTCAATAAGCAGATTAGTGCAGGTATTTGTTGCTCTACAAAACCCTTCCAGGCACAGTTACATGCAAATTTCACCACTGAGGCCATTTGTGCCTTCCCCGGAGCAAGTGCATCTTTAGTGACTCATTGCCTCCCTCTTTTTTAACATTTCCTTGCCTTAAGTGTGATGTTTTTCCATGTTTTATTGTTTCCTGAGCGTCAAACGGACGCTTTATTGATTGACAAAAGCACAAAAAGGCCTAAATGCATTTCAAAAAAGGCATAAAGTTTCGTGGTGGGTAATATTTCACTCCGTCTCCGTGGCCGTACGCGTTACTTTTAATCGCCTCTTAGAAATAACGATACAAAACAGATCAGTGGAGGATGTGAATGTGTGTCTGTGTGTAGTATGTGGGTGAGAAACAGAGAAAAGCTGCATGTATTCCTTTTCTCGAGGCTGGTGGTATTACCAGCCCACCTCTCCAACTCCCCAGAGTGTTATTTTCAGCTCTGATGACTCTCAGCAAAACACACATACAGGCTCGCACAACACACACACACACACACACACACACACACACACACTCGAAGGGCTCTATCGCTGCCTCCCAGCTGTCTCTAAACCCCCAGATCATGGTAATAAAACACCCAAGCCATTAATTTCTAGATTTATTCAGCCTTTATTTATCCTCAGCCATGCCAGGGGTTTTACCAGCTACCAATAGTGTAGTTAAGCTTCTATGTACTGTAAGTCTACAGCATGCAGTCGCCTCTTTATCTGTACGCGTGGAGTGCAGACACTTCTTCCTCTGGAAATGGAGATAATAACTGGACTCCCGTTTCAATGAAAAGTTCCTGAACGCATGCAGGTCATTTATCATCTGAAGCCAAATTATACATTCCGTCGGCGTGTTATTTGTCAGCTCCAAGAAGAGGAAAACACACAGTTGTGGTTTGCAGCTGTGCCGAGGATTCACGCCTTCAACCCTGTGATGTTGTCGGTACAATCTGTGAGGATCTGAGGTGGACACGCCTACATGCTTCCATTTATCTGAAGCGCATTTACGTACTTATTGAATTTCAGTGGCACTGACCTCTTTGGTGTCGCCGCCTGTGAACGGGGCCCAGGAGAGTCTGTAGAGGACAATGTCGCTGGCTGAGTGATCCCAGGTGACTTTAAAGCTGTCTGTGTTGACATCGGCGGAGCGCAGATTCAGAGGACCAGGGACTGGAGCTGAGAGACAAACACAGACGGACTTACTTGCATTAGCTTTTACCTCAATTGTTAAATAGTGAACGGTTAAGCCCAAAATTGGCCCTACCCACGCCTAGTTTTGCTTTATAGTGACTTTTCATGTGACCAAAAGGTTTCTTCTGTCTGGAAATGCCACTACGAAGCAACAAAAGACGGTAAGACATCGTGTTCGGGGGAACTTTTTCACATTTCACAAAAAATGCCATGTTCATTATTCCCAGTAATCAGTGGCAAATCCCAACAGCTTTCTTCACGTCTCCACTGGGATTTTGTTCCTCTTTGTGATGATCTCTGGATGTTTAAGGTTGAAGGCTTCCTCTCCATCACTCTTTCTCCACAGATTCTGGATGAGGTTCATGTTTGGACTCTGAATTTTCATGATGTTTTTTTTTTAAAAACCATTTTATGACCACTTTGTTTCAGATCATTGTCATGTTGGAAGCTCTAATGCTTCCCAAGGTCATTTTGTTTCTGAAGACTGCCTGATGTTTTTTTTCTCTAGAATCTAAATGCAGTCTTTTTTTCATGATACTGTTTACTTTGACAACGCTGCTTGGCGGCACACTGGATGAAAAACACCCAGAAGCAACACATTCCCACCGCCATGTTCGACTGTAGGGATGATGTTCTCGAGGCTGAATGCTTCTACTTTCCTTTGCCAAACCAAACAAAAACCACATCCCTGTATCGAAAAAAAACTTATTTTCTTCTAATCCTACCACAGAATTTATGACCGACAGCTTTCTTCTTTTTCCAGGTGAGCTTTTGTAAAGGCTAGTAAAGCTTTTGTGAGCCTGTCCTGGAGAAGTGGAGTCTTCCTTGGTTGGTGTTGACGGAAATCAGTTTCATTCAGAGTCTGCTGGAGAGACTGTCTTGAAATGTTGGGAGCAGAATTCCTCGGATTCATCAGGATGGTCTTGGTGGTGATTCTTTGATTCTCCTTTAGTGTCGTGCGCTACAGTCTTGCCAGCGTCACTTTTTCACAATGTGAAGCTTTGTGTGCTTTCTGATGATGCTCTGCACCGTCACTGGTGCTTGAAAGCATTTGGATGCAACTTTATAGCCTTTCCCTGTTTTATAAGCAGCCACTGAAGTCCTTTCATTTTCGGCAGGACTTGCACTTGACTAGTAACTGACTAGAGCACTACTGCTTCAGCCGTTCCTAATTTGTAGTGTATTAGAATCTGGAACGTGGTTGAACATACCAGGAACATTTGGAGTGGTACAGAAAAATTCTGTAAAATTTGCAACCATGTTGGTAAATGTAAATAATTGTGGACATGGTGTCTTTAGCGAAATCCATCCATCCATCATCTATACACCGCTTAATCCTCACTAGGGTCGTGGGGGGCTGGAGTCTATCCCAGCTGACTCAGGGCGAAGGCAGGGGACACCCTGGACAGGTAACCAGTCTATCACAGGGCTACACTTAGAGACAGACAACCAAGCACACTCACATTCACACCTACGGACAATTTACAATCATCAATTAACCTCAACATGTTTCTGGACTGTGGGAGGAAGCCGGAGAACCCGGAGAGAACCCACGCTGCACGGGGAGAACATGGAGACTCCACGCAGAAAGATTCCGGTGCCCCCACCGGGACGCGAACCGGCAACCTTCTTGCTGCGAGGCAACAGTGCTACCAACTGCGCCACCCTGCAGCCCGTCTTTAGCGAAATGCTTAAAAAAATAAAAAAATAAAATAAAAAAATATAAATATATATGTATATATAAAATAACCGATAATTACATTTTCTACATAAAACATTGTTGCATCATTTTTGTGCTACTTCCCATCTTGCAGGCTCCGACCATTTCCTACTACGAGACTCAAAAACTTTGTGTAAGTTCATAAAGCTCCCTTTCCGAAGCCTGCTCCACTTAACAAAGTTTGCCAGGAGATAAATAAAAATCAGCTTGGTCCTCTAGAGTGAGTAGTTTAATAGCTGCTTGCCAGACATACATTTCTTAGAGCTGAGTCAGCACCGGAGCCCGACTGCTTGTTTGCTTTAAGGGATATTCCTTCAAATCAATATCTGTTAGCGTGACGGAATGGTCAGGGACAGTGAAATGACCTTTTAATGTGACTGGGCTATTATGCTGAGGTGTAAATGAGATGGGCAGGAGGCCAGGATAGCAGAAGGACCAGTAAGGGTAATAACATTCAACACTGTCTGGCAGCAGCAGAGAAATGGTTTGCTTTCTAATAATAATGATTCAACTCTTTTGTGGAAACTGAGACAAAAATCGTCCTTAGCAGAGGTGCTCATTTAGAAATGACATAAGATCAAGGTGGACACCAAGTTGTTCTATAACAAGACAAACAAAATGCACATAGTGAGACATTGTCCAGCTGCTGCATCTTCTTCTCTACTTCCCTCGAACACAGCACAACTACGAAGGTTATTCAGTCACTTGATTAGTTGTCACCTATTAAATGAATTGCCTCCTGTTTTAGAATAAGAAAAGATGTGATAAGATAATTAATTACTTAATTGGTTTCAGAATTTTTCTTTTTTAAGGAAAAAAAAAGGTTGACTTCCTCTAATGTTGTTGTTTTAAATGTTTTCTTTCCTCCTTTATGACAGTACATTGACTATCTTTAGGTTGTGGACAAAACAAGATATTTGAGAATGTTATTTTGGACTTTGGGAAACACTGAAAGACATTTTTCTCGATTTTGTGACAGAAAATAATAAATTAATCAACAATGAAAATAGTTGCAGTCCTACAACACAGTGACAGTTTCTTACTGGTGGTGAATCCATCGGTGAGCGGCTCCGATTGGCCCTCGTTGTACACGGCAAAGATGGCCACCGAATACTCCATCAGAGACGTCAGCTCACTGAGGTCATAAGACGTCGCTGGACCCACTTCCACCTGCAGGATGCATAGAGGCACATGATGTGTCGCGCAGAGAAACTCACTGTTTTGTCACTATGAGTCCACGAAGACCGTTTCTGGTTCTTTCTGTGCATAACTTGCAGTTCAATCCACGTAACTTGAGCAACATTCCTGAAGGACGCCCTTTAACAATAACATGTTCTGGTGAAAACATTTAGTAAAGACATAGGACCAATGCACTAAATCAGGGCTCCTGCACTAGTGCAACAACATTTTCTATTGAGGTGGATCAGCATATTATTTAGGTGCACCCAAAATTTTTGCAGCATTTTTTTGGTACAGAAATCTACATTATAAGCTTCACCTGTCAGGCCAGTTCCTGTTCACATTGGTAATTTCTAAACACGACATTTACACATTTGTAAGTAATTGCTCAGTTAAACACTTTGTACATTTATTGTGTGTTTTTTTTTCATGATCTGGGACGTAAAGTTCATAAAAGGTAGCTCTTGTTTGGCTAGATTGTAAGCAGTATCAAATGGTGTTATCATTCATAATTCCTCGCTTTATGAGTTTGCTGCTGCCTGATGCTGAAATGCTGCAGGGAGGGGGCTGCTCTCCTGGCTACACACCGGTAGCTTCAGTTTTCTGGAAATATTGTGCTATTTTAGTGGTTTTGGAAAAGCAGTGTTCCCAGCCATCTTCTGACTGCACTCTTTGCAATAAAGGCGATGAAAAATGTTGGCCTGTGCTCGTATCTCTCTTTGTGGTGCTGAGGGAACACTGTGAGGCTGATGTGCATGCAGACACTAGTGCAGTTTAGAGGGGGAGAGTGTAACCCAGGTTGTTTTCTGTAGCTACAGTTTACAGACATCCCTTAAACACCTCACATGCTAACTATCGATAACTGTGTACATGGAGAAGCCTCTAATCTCCACTTAGTTACTGCAGCACAGCAGCTCTGACAGATGTGTGACCATGAATTAGTTTGAAAAGAGTGAAATAAGGTGTTAAAGTCAGATTTACCTCAGCTGAAACTGCTATTTTATCCACATGAGCAGGCGACCCAGAGACACACACACACATAGACGGACTTGCTGAATGTCAGGTGCATCTTTGCAACCAAGACAAATGTTTAGTCGCACTTCACGGATCTTTAGTCGCACTCTGGAGCACTGTAATTTCTTATCCGACTTGCGTGTACGAATACACACCCTCTCAAAGACACCATTTGTTTCTGTGTAATTGCAGTATCTGTATATTTTCCAAGATGATTAGTATCGGTACTCAATAGTCATTTTGGTCTGTCGTACAGAGAAGAACAATCCCTATAATTAATCTCCTGGTTGTTCCTTCCTTCCTCTTTTCCTTTTTATCTAATCTCCTCTCATCTATACGCAGATACCGTCGGGCACAAATGAATCGCATTGTCTTTAACATGTAAAACACACACATACCTCCTGCGTGACCACTCCGTCTGTCTTGACCCACATGATGCGGTAACCTTTCACTCCACCGGGGGCAGCGTCCCAGCTGATGTGGGCGGAGTTGTGAGTGATGTCGGAGAACTGGAGGTTGGTGGGAGGACTCAGTGGTACTGACGGGTCAGAAAGAGAGAGACAGGAAGTGTTACAAGTGTGTTTGCAGCTTCTGTGAGTTTTTGGCTTTGAGAGAGGAGATTTTGTCCACTTCTTGCCAGTGGCACATACAAAAAATATTTACGGGGGGCAGGCTGGGACCATCACTCACACTGGGGTGGCTCATTGTTTTGTTTATCAGTAAATTGCTGTAGGCCTACTAGTCATTTTTTTGTTCACCCACTCTGAGCATTTGCTCATGCAGGCAAGATGCCATGTAGAAGTGCATGAGAACTCACATGGTATATAACAGGCTTTTTTATGGAACCCTCAATTAATTCTAAATGTTTATTAATTATTAATAATTAAATCTAAATTCTGAAATGGCTGCTAATGTTGTGCTTTCTGAATTGTGGATAAAGCTCATAAGATAATTAGAATGTAAATCCCACACGATAACTGCACTTATTTCAAAAGCGGACTCGTTCAGCTCAGGACACCCACTTAGTTGAGACATCACACTTTGTCCATCCAACCTTTTGTTTTTTATTCTTTCAGGTGCAGGTTCTTGGTGAGTCTTTGAAAAGTGTTTCCAGAACTCCTCAAAGTAGGTTTTTAAAAATTTGTACAAGACTTAATCCTCACTAGGGTCATGGGGGGCTGGAGTCTATCCCAGCTGACTTAGGGTGAAGGCAGGTTCACCTGGACAGGTAACCAGTCTATCACAGGGCTACACTTAGAGACAGACAACCAAGCACACTCACATTCACACCTACGGACAATTTAGAATCACCAATTAACCTCAACATGTTTTTGGACTGTGGGAGGAAGAACCCGGAGAGAACCCACGCTGCACGGGGAGAACATGCAAACTCCACGCAGAAAGTTCCCGGTGTCCCCATTCGGACGCAAACCGGCGACCTTCTTGCTGCGAGGTGACGGTGCAATACACCGAGTCACCTTGCAACAAACAGATTCTGCATATATATAAATCAGACGCACCGTTTCAGTGGCAAGAGTACAAAAACTTTAAATTCTTACAAAATCTGTGAAAACATTTTCTGGTTGTTTAGAACTACTAGATGTGGTTGAGTTGTAAAAATGCATCTGTATGGGAGCAACAGGGAAAATGGTTCTACAATAAAGTTCTGCCAGAAAAATAGTAGTTAATGGATGTAACTCCGATTCTGTGTGTGTGAGTGTCGCCTGAATAGGGTGGTTACCCCACTTCACCCCCTGGTTCTGCTCCTGGTCCTCATTTCCATAAAGGGATTTTCAAAACTTGGTTGAGATTGAAATTAAATATAGGTTCATGTTACAATAAAGGTTATATGTTCTGAATTTAAAAACATGATATGTGTGCATGTACAATACTCACACGTGGTATCCTGGTTGGTAATAGGGTCACTGGCCTCCTCTCCATACATGGCATAAACAGTGACGGTGTATTCAGTGTGAGGGGTCAACCCGTCCAGCTTCAGCTCCGTCACTGCATCGGATACTTTGACCTTTTGAAATGCACAGACTTCAGGATTTAGTACAAAACTCTGGACTTTCTGGCGCTGTTCAAAACTTTGTACTAAACAAGCACCGATCATTTCCTTTCTCCGTCTTTTTCTTTCTTTCTTTCACTACCTCCTTCTCTTCCAGGTCTCCATCATCTGTTAGAGGCGCGTACAGCAGCATGTAGCCAGAAACCCCGTCCACGCTGTCCCATCTTGCTTTCATGGTGCTGTGAGTCACATCAAACAGCTGGAGGCCGGTCACTGTGGGAAGAGCCACTGCGAACAAACACACACACACACGACCACACACAGATAAACACACAGCACATTTCAATCAACGAGGAATCTCATAAATAAATGTCAGAAACACAGTCTTTGGGGGTTTCAATGTTATAAATTGTAAAAATATCACAGTGTATGTTTTATAACTTTTGCAGAAGCTTAAAAAGTCTTGCCGCTGTGGAGGATTTTATCTCTCTGTATCAAAAAAGCATCATTTTCAATATGTCTGGCTTCCACAGCTGTCAAACTTTTAAGCCACTGTTATTAAGTTGTGTTGACTAAGGCTTTGGTGTGGGCTTTTGTAGGAACATTTCAGCATGTGTGTTTGTGTGTAAGAATAAACTTACGGGTTGTTTCAGATCCTCTCAGAGCCTCACTCGCCTCGTTTGCGTACACAGCAAACACTGCCAGCTGGTACTCGGTGAGCGAGTTGAGGTGCTGCAGCACCACCGACGACTCACCACCAACCACCACGGCCTGGGGGTGCAGGACGGCGAGTCGGGGGGAGGAAGAGGATGTGTGGAAGATGGATGGAGGGGACGCAAGTGTGGAAATGGATGGGAAAAGAGGGAAGGAAGGGGTCAGGGGACGAAGAATGGCAGGGAAAATGGAAATTAGGGCAATAAATAGGGGAGATGAAAATGACAAATGGACAAGAGAGGAAGGGAAAGAAGGAGAGAGAGAGATCGAAAGAGAATGGGAAAGGATGGAGGAAACACAATCGATTTATTGAATGGGATAAAGCACAAATGTCCAAGGCCGAAGAATATTTTTTCATTCTGAACTGAAAGGATGACAGTTGTGATAAAGATTAGGTTTGGGCCGAGCCAGCTGGAAAGCTCTGTTCACATGCAGCTCCAGAACATCTGGTCCCTGTAAACCCAGCTACGCAAAAGATTTAATGGTTTCTGTGGTCAAATGTTCTGGAAAATTCAAGCAGGTGCCTGGATCGGCCGTAGTATCATTTCTTGTGAGCTTTTATAACCTGCACGGACGTTCTGGGGACTTATGAATGAAGAGATGAGAGGCGAGAGGTCGGGATGAGCAATACCACCAGCGTCTCAAGGAAAAACTGATCTCAAACTATAAACCTGCCCCATCCCAGATAACTCTCACCGGTACCGTAAATATAATGGAAAAGCACAGTGTACCCACCTCTCTGTGCTCGTACTGACTGCAGGAGTTTTTCAGTTCTGGCTTTTGGTTCTACACATGTGCACGCATAGCTTTAAGACAGCATTGATTGTTTGAGCGAAGTGTTCACAAAGACAGATATTTGTTTGCAGCTGCTGTTGACTTCCTCAGCTTTCCCAGATTTAACTTGTAAAAACACTTTTGTACAGTAAACACAGCAGTGCTCTCAGCAAAGAACACAGTATTTACCTCCTGCGGTTCTCCTCCCTGAGCAGGATAATAAACCACTCGGTATTTCTCTACGTTTCCGGGGGCGTGGCTCCAGGACACCCGAAAACTCCGGGCGGTGACCTCTGATGTCTGCAGGTCAAGCGGCGTTCCTGTTTTCTCTGGTATATGTTCTGAAACAACAAAAAGGGAACGAGAAGGGAGGGATAAGTCAACAGACTGTATTCAATTATACATAAAATGAGTTCAAGTGAGGAATGTTTCTACAGAAATCTGACATGCTGGGATTTATTGTGTCCATTTGAAGACTTTGGATTTCTTATTTTTCTGTCCTGCATCTTTCTATGCACACTGATGGACAGAGGGAACGAGTGAGAAAGAGGAGCAGGATGAAGAAGGACGACAATATGTTCTAAAGCAATCACACTCATAACTAAATAGGATATAATGTTTCTGCGACATGACACCACCTTCCCAAACTTTGCATTGAATGTGACCAACAAACTTTATAGCAATAAACAGGATTTGATTTACACCAAACAAAGCCTACGTTGTATTTATAACTACTGTGAGGCCTATTTTAATCTCACTTTTATTTCTTGGGCTCTTTTCAGAGATAATATTTATGACATTGCTCCGTCTTTAATCTGCAAAAGTGACAGCATTCTGTCATTCAGATCACTTCTACACAACTGTTCCTCACAGCTTCATTCAGACACAAAAGTGTCAACGGCCCAAATACAGCTTAAAAATTCTGATTCTGTGCACCATATGTTTAAGCTTGTTGTTTTGGAGGCATTCACATGGATCCTGCTGCTGTTTGATGCTGCAGGTGTTTAATAAACTCAGAGAAAAGCCTCCTACAAACAGCTAGCAGCAATAAATGAATCTCCAGCTCCTGTTAACATTTCGTCAAAACCCATATTACATTCATTATTAGTGAGTCTCATTAATCTCACTTCTAACTCTCGATCTTCATTGCAGTAAAGTTTTATTTTTATGGACATTTCAGTTTGTAATAGATGTGAAATCGTAGAGCAAAGTGAATTTGTGATTCTGGCAGCAAACGATGTCTTTTGCTCTCTGCAGTGTTTTTGGACCAATATTGGTGGTGAAATGTGGAAAAAGCTTTTCCCAAATCGCTTCACACAGCTCGAAGAACGTCACTTCTGCGTGCCTATCCGGTAATGAGACCACATGCAGTTCAGACTTGTGCCGTGTTGAAAGTGAAATGTCACTCGGTCCAACCCAGTACGAGTGCAGCCTTGACTTTTACGGAAAAGTGACCACAGTGCTCAGTGAAACATGAAGCCGACGCATTCAGATGCAGTCAGATTAATGTAAAGGTGTGCATGTCTGAGGGCAGCTTTAGTCATTTAAGAATACATTAGAAACATGCCAAAGTGATCTCGCTGCACATTGCTGACCTGACCACTAGTACAATTTGATTTTGCCTTCGTTTTATTTTGTGTACTGGATGTTGCAGATTGCAGTTACGATTCTGGTTTGCATGTGAACACACAAAAATGCTTTTCTAGATCGCTGCAGTTTTCTCCTCCCGTCCTATTGTCTCCTTACTCAGCTTGATGTCTTTGTCCTGCTGCTCCACTTGTTCACACACCGTCTTTGTTAGTCCCTCTACTATAGAGCTCATGATGTTGAAGTCAGCCACGTTGTAAACATGAGTGTCGTCCGGCTCTGAGGCGATGGAGCGCAGCTCGTTCTCATCAGCATTCTTTACACCTGGGAAGGTAAGGGCACAAACATGACTGTAACGTCTACAAACAACACCTGTGTGACTGTCAGCACTAACATTCTCCATATGTCGTAAACACAGCTATGCTATAGCACAGTGGGACAGCAAAGTAAAGAGGAACTTTAGTGTAAACTGTAAAAAAAACTATGTTTAATTAATTATAGACTGGTTGTGTGTCTGTCCTCACCAATAGCAAAGAGCTCAACACCAGCATTTCGCAGACTCTCTGCTGGTGGTATGACATCATCTTGGGACTTTCCATCTGTGATGAGGATCCCAATCTTGGGTATACCGACCCTTGAGCCAGATTCAGACTTGAAACAGTTCTCTAAGATATAAGTCAATGCAAGGCCTGTGGAGAGAGACGGGGAGGAAGAGGAATAGAAAAGGTAGATGCATGGAGAGGGAGCGAGGGAGATAAAAGAACAACATAAATTAAAGATATGAATAAATATTCAATAAAGATAATAATAAGTGAAAAGAACAGGTGTAGGATAACAGTGGGAGGTATTATGCAATCATAGTACCAGGATTTTACAGAAAGACAAAGACAAAGGTGAGATTTTCTTTTTTTCTTAACAACTTTAACCAAAATCCATTCCAGTGCATCAGAAAGGTAATATCAGCGAGACACAATACCTGTGAGAGTGTTTCCTCCTTTATAGGGCAGGTTTTTGACGGCATCAATGACTGCATCTTTAGTGGTGAAAGTATTTAGGTGCCACTCTATCCTGGGATCCCCGCTGTACTGTGCCAGACCTGGAAAGACACATTCACAAGCATACAACTTGTCATTTGCCTGCATTATTCACTCAAACTTAGACTCATATGATAACTCATAGAAGAAGGAAACAGTTTCTTGACAGATACTAGCAAGAATATTTGTACTGAGGTAACATCAGGTACCATATTGGACCCATGGAGCACCCATCTGTTCAAGAGGGAAAGGAGCTGACACTCACCTATCCTCGTCTTGTCGAAGCCAACATCAAAGGCATTGACCAGATTTTCCAAGAACATACGGACCAGCCTGAAGTTGATCCGGCCAATACTCCAGGAGCCGTCGACCAGGATCACGATGTCTGCAATGGCCTCAGTGTGGCACACAAACTGATCGACTAAAGAAAAGAGAAGAGACAGAAGGACACAAATTCAAGCAACAGAATAAAACGATAGAATAAAGAATCAATAAAAGGCAACTGAATAGATAAATTCTTTTAGAAACAAAAATGTTTTTACTCTTGATATGCAGGTTTTCAGCCAAAACGCATAAAAATACAATAAATGAACACCTCAAGTATGCACTTTCAAGTTTTCTTTATTGAACAAAACAATAATTAAACAACTCATGAAATTACAAAACATGCAAAACAGAAACAGGTCAGTTTCACTGCAGTCAGTATATTGACACAAAATACAAATACAATCCAAACTTTAATCAAACACCCGAACACACATCCTGCATCTCCACTTCAATGCATGATGTAAAAATATCATGCTGAGAGCCTCCCTCTAACTCTGTAGTGCTTTTTTAAATATATATATCACTGCCTTTTGTAATTAATCTTTAGCTAGATTATTGAAATCTGACTCACTTTTCTTTTAAAAGACAGTTTTAGGGGGGAATCCATGTATGAAGCCTCCCACTTGAATGTAATAGTGATGATAGATAGGAGTCATTACACACACACACGCACACACACAGCTGTGTTTCCATCACTTCAGAGGACATTACTTTGATTAAATTTTCTTAAGAGTTGACCTAACCATAACTAATACCTGACATACCTTAACCTTGTAACCTAGAATTAAATGACTTACACAACATTTTTGTCCCCATAAGGTTGGCATGTCCCCACAACACGACTGTAAACACATCTATGTCCTCACAACCGCAGTACAACAAGCACTCACACACACATATACGCTTCCATTAGTTAATTTATCGTAATTCCATAACTGCTTATCTTGTCATCCTGCCTGCTATGATATCCTGAAAATGAATATATCCACTTAAAGTTGCATCATAAATCACTTTGGTGTCTACACACGTAATAGCGAATAATCCAGAACATGCTGATAAAGTTGGACGTTTGCGTCTTAATGAAGAAAAGCCATAAAAGAGAATGCTGACGGTGGGAAAAGTGAATTATTCATTTGCATTTTCGCTCAGACGAGTACGTTTCAACAGTTAAGACACAGATTATGGAGCGGAGTGATACCGTATGAGTCAGTGGAGATAATTCAGTCGGTGCCGGCTTCACCAAAATAATTCAGAAATGAACACAAGAAGGGCTGTGCTTGTTTTTTAACATCCCCATTAGGCTCTCGTATGCTGTGACAGAAGATACCAGCTTGGTGCAGGTAGCTGAAGCTCTTCTGTTAGATTACTGATGGTTCGACACTGAACACTTTGAATATAAGAAGCACTGGGACTTATTTATCAAAGCAAAACGCTATACGCTCTTAACAAACAACCTTTTTAATTTAAATATGTCACATAAACCACACCGGCTGTTCTATTTGCGCTATCATCTCAGATACACACTCTCTCAAAAATAAAATTAATAAAAGACATATTGTCTAGCGATAGCACGCAGGTATTCGTTTCAAGAAGCGATTTTCCAGACAGAGCCTTCTGTCTGCTGTCTGTGTCTGTGTGACTGTTTGAACCATCCATCTGCTACCGGCGGCAGGCGAAGGAGGAAAGGGAAGACAATGAGGTCTGGAGACAGCTGATGACAATTTTTTGTTTTGCAAATGCAAAACATTTAAGGCGGAGGTGCTATTATGAAATACACGAAAGATAATGTTTGGAAAAAGCCAGGAAGATTATGAATGTATATCCGTCACAGTTCAGATGCATTATGGGTACAATAACAAAGAGAAGAGAAGAGAAGAGAAGAGAAGAGAAGAGAAGAGAAGAGAGAAAAAATAAACAGAGAAGAGAAACAAGAAAAATGTGAGTGAAAATGAAGAGAAAAGAAACAGAGAAGGCAAAAGAAACAATGAAAAGTGAAGGAAAAAGAAAAGAGGAAAGATGAGAGAAAAAAGAAGAGAAGAGGAAATAGAAAGAAAATAAACTGAGAAAAGAAAGGGGGAAGGGGGGACAACGAGGAGAGAAGAAAACCTGAGAGAAAAACAGAGAAGAAGGGAAAAGAAACAAAGACTGAAGATAAAAAAAAGAGCAGATAAGAGAAGCAAAGAGAGGATTGAGTGAACAGAAGTTGAAAGGAAGACGTAGCTTTGAGTTTCAGCAAAATGGCAAAAGGCTATGAGGCCAAAGAGCATAAAGACAATTCTTTTAAGGCATTCCCTTCTCACAAAACAAACAAGTATGCCCTTTAAAGAAACCCCCAGGTTAAAGAAGATGAAGAAAGGACCATAACTAAGCACCAAAAAGCCTTCTGCAAAAGCGACAGAAGACACGGATCAGCTGAGCAGCCATTCTTTGACACAAATCAAGCGACATTCATAGGTTACAGCAACAGCTGTTGACTCTGTGGCTAAATAGAGAGACGAGGGAACGTAATGGAAAGAAAGAAAGAGTGAGAGAAGGAGAGTGGGGTACTGTTAAATGTGAAAAGCCATCAAGACTCACAAAGGAGGTGGTAAACAGAGGATTAGAGGGTCGGTAATTACAGCTAATTACAGCTCACTGGCCATTCCCAAGTCTATTGTTGCCAGAGTGGTGAGAGCGTCAACGAGGCATAATGCTGGTGTTTTACATCTGAACCAATAATCAAGGTTGCCCCTGTCCTTCACATTATTCCTGCTGACATCTGTAAGCAGTCTGTTTGGTGGGATATAGGGGCTCTTCTTTCCCCTCAAGAAACCAGTTGTCATTCTCGCAACTTCCAAAGATTCTCAGCATTTTTGATCAAGAACGGAAATTCTGCAAAACAGACAAGCTTACGTACCATCTAGTAAAAAATGTATTGTCCCAAATATGCCTCTGACAATGCTGTTTTCCCAAACTTAACCTATTTATTTTGTTTATTACCACTGATGATCAATCAGGAGTTCCCAGTCTGCCTTCACACTGCACATATATACCTAAAGCTAGCATTTTATTAAGGCTGCATCTCCCAGTCTTCCACTAATACCAAGTTGGGGCAATAATGAAAAACTTTAAACCACCGAAATATGGATTAAACATCCATCACCACTTTCTACATTAAATTACAGTGAGGGTGGCCCATCATTTGTTCAGTCATCCACGTCTGCTACGTCTCAGACACCACTGATCCACGGACACTTAGAGAAATCTTACTAATCCACTCGTTATGACAGCCACTAATCCTGACACAGAAAGGACTGAAGGATTACAGAGGACCACAACATGAGACAAAAGTGACTGCTGTTTTATACAAACGTACTACTGTAATACTGAACAAGGATATTGTTTTCAAGAGGAGGACGGTGAAGGAACGATGTGTTAAACCTATAGTTTATTTGAACAGAATTGCTGAAACCATCACGAGTCTTACAGTGAGCAGGTGGGCGCATAATCCAGAAATCCAGATCTTATTTTCAAAATTCGCTCATCTACAAAAAAATAAATATTAATAAGCTTAGCAGGAACTGACAACTAGCCTAAACTTCATCTGGTTATAATGCTATTGATTATTAAGTGGGGATTTACACTCTGCTTTTTGCACATTTACTTAAGGTAAACTTGGACTCGATATGTTTCTGAGTAAACTATTCAAAAATGATTCAAGTCTACAGTAAATACTAAAACTAAAAATGTTAATGGTGCAAAGTTATTTATTTATTCCCATGTATGAGATACCTAACTTATAAAGAACTATACAAGACTACTGATTCCATTTATACAGACAAAAAACATCCATCCATCTGTATAAGAGTTCTGCTGAAGTCACAGGGCTGCAAATGAAGTCAATGCAGGACTGCAGTTCCTCAAATGGCCACTAGAGGCTTCCTCCAAAAGTGAGCAAAGCCTCATAGACATCCATTTTATAATGTGCAACTCTAAATCAGAAATAAAAATGTTTACAGCCTCGCACTTTTGGTCTCTAAGGCTTATTTCACGCCAAGCGCACAGGAATTAATGTTTTACAGAACTCCAGTTTTTAAATTGAGTGATTAATGCTTAAGATTAAGCACAATTAGGGGCAGAATCATTTTTGACAGCGTGCATGTAAGCTCCGTTTACATTTCACCTCTTTGCTCATCCCTGGATGATTAGCCACAAGTTAGAGAGGGTCACGTTTGCTGGAAATACTTCATTTTCCTCATTTTACTGCCAGGTGTCATGTTAGCCTCGAGTATATTTCACATATCAGCTGTGAGCTCTCTCATGTGAAGGTTTCGCTCTGTTCTTTTTTTCTTTTTTTCTCCTTTCTGTCTCTTAGTCTCCTTTGTGCGAAGGAGGCCAGTTCGACCCTGAGGCCTTTGAGTGCACAGAAGGCCTCATCTTGCCTCCTCTTGAAGGCCCACACGGATAATTATGTGGAGGCCTTGGAGTGCCTCTTTAGTGGAAGAGTTAGACAAAACCACAAAAGATTGAGACCTACCTTCTTTCCTCTGCTGGCAGCGGCATGAGAGACAAACTTCTAATTAGATACTGATGTAATTTTATATCTTTAGGTACGTACGGTTACTTGCTATAAATACCACTGATGGACACTTGGAGACATTTTGCCATCATACTAACCTTTAAAACTTCTTTTTTAGGAAATCTATCCATGACATCAAGAGCATTCACTAATCTTTATTTACAGTTTATGGTGCTGACCAGAACTGCAATTTTTAAACTGCAATGACATTAGATATACTTCTGCGATCACATTGCTGATCTGTGTGTGGTGAAAAACAAACAAACAGGGGAGCAAGTGTAGATAGGAAATTAAAGCCATGCATCTGTGACTTGACATATGAACTTAACAGTGTGCATGACATTTCCATTTAGTTTTGAAACTGCAATCACAATGGATTTACTTCTGCAATCATGGCGCAGCTGTGTGTGCGGCAGACACAAAGAGTACAGATAGGGGAGCGAGTGTAGATAGAAAATCAGAGCCATGTATATGTGGCTTTACACATGCGCATAATAGCGTCCGCCCCCTCGACAATAGATGCTGGAGACACTGCTTCTAGTGTGTTACTACTCTGGTTGCTATTGAAATCCCTCTTTCTCTGCTCTGTGCCTGACTGCCAGACAACAGCAGGCCGGTCAGAGGTCTCTGTGCTCCTTATAAGCCCCATCTGCCTTTTTTCTTCTCTACCTCTTTCTCCCCTTTTCTCTCCAAATCTAACACCTTTGCTGTGGGTCAAGGTGCAGGAACAGTGTCTGCTTGTGCACATGGCACACGAGAAAGAGGAAAAAAAAAAGGTGTGAAATTGAAGAAGATAAACAATTGAAGCGGGATGAGAGAATAACGTAGAAAAGGGAAAACACTATATTTGGATGTGATGAAATACCACAGATACACCGACAGATTCCGCGATGCCAAATTGTTCTTTTATCCAAATGTGCAGATACTCTACACTGTTGTTTTCTGCCTCTCTTTACTCTCATATCACACTCTGTCCACCTCTGTGGCAATCTAATAAGAGACAGGCTTTGTTTGGCGTTGAAGTCTTTCAGTACGTTTAATAAAGTGTCACGACAAAGCACAAGACATGTCGGTCTGTTATAATCCACGTTCTAGCCTTTCTATTCATATGGGAACAGAAAAATTTGGACGCTCCAATCACTCATACATTCCCCTTTTTAATCTCTTCAGTTGTGGTGATTCGATCAGTTTAAACTTACTAAATCCATCCACTGATGTTTTCTAACGTCACCGGGAGCAGAGGAACTATTCCTGTATTAAACACCGGTTTGTTTTCTTCTCTCTACTGATGAGCGCGTTGCAGCTCAGCGATCGGAGCCGAAGCCGCCTTTCACTCAACCAACTGGCTTATTGTATTTTTAGCTTTATTTGCCGACCATGCTGAAGTGGGTTTTGCCATGGAAACTAAACGTTGTTGTGTTTGAAAGTTGGAAGCTGGAGAGCGGCTGACGAGTGTTTCTGTGTCCAAAGGTTGTGTTGGTGTCTTAAAATGTAATAATGCATTGTTTACTGAGGCTATGATAGCTACATGTGGCTAGTGTAGCTGCTAATATGTTCATTATTTTCTACAACTGCTTCGAAAATGCAAATATGCAGCAATTTTGCAGTTGTTGATGTATATATATATAGTATGTTATAACTATTTTAGATACAGACATAATAAATGTACACTGATACTTCTGATACTGACAATTCTCCCACAGTTGACGTTGTACTTGTCAGACCAGGACAACCACAGATGTTAGTTATGCCACTGTTCTGTTCAAGTGTCCCAGTAAACCACAACAGTGTGACGGTGGGCCAACATGCACAAAACCAGCACCCTGAAACTGAAGCGGCTGAGTGAAGCCATCACGTCACTGTAATTTTATTTCATACATTACTTCTTATTTCTTCTGTACCACGTCTTTGTCTGTTTCTCAGTTGGTGCTTTTGCAATTTAACAGATTACGCTAAACTGCTCAAATCCATTCAGACCCACCAGTATCACTCCAACATGCCAGATTTGTGTCTAAATATTCACAGATTGTGTTCACGTGTTTGGTTGAACTATATCTGAACCTTATTTGCACAGAGGCACACGATTGAACCTGTTTACATGTGAGCACACAGTTGGACGAGCATCAAGCATCGCTGGCATACGAGCACGTGAGCAGACAGACCGTCCACCTGGTGTCCACGACAGAGCGACTGGCCACATTGTGCAACTCGCAGCCCACAGCGCAGTCTGCGGAGCTGTGGGGAAAAAGTATGTGGCTCCCGGACAATTGAATTAACTTGTGTGGGAGTCGAGTAATGGGTATTAAAAATGCGACTGCAACAATGGAAGCCACTGTTGGCTGCAATGTCTGACGGAGCACACACAGACATGCAGCGAAAGAGAATGAACAGTGCTGAGAACTGAGATTACATAGACAAGCAGCAACTGTAATAATAAGAATAATAATAAAAATAACTGGAGTTCCAAGCAGCCCCCAGAAATGTCACGAAACCTGAGCTTCACCAACCGAAAACAGCCAGTACTTTGGCATGCTTCACTAGTCTCAGACCACCCTCCAACCTGCACGGAGGATGTGATCTATCCTTGAACTGGGATGAATTTTCATCTCATTCCTGAGTGATGAGAAAATGAAAGTCTCCTAAAACATAAATTAGATATTTCACCTGCGCAGCGTCGCCAAAATCAGGAACATCTTGTCTGAAAAGGACGACGAAACACTTCCACGTGGTGCTTCTGTGCTGGACTACAGTAACTCAACACTGTCAGGACGTCACAATAATTCAACCAAAAGCTTCCAGTTGATCCAAAATACTGCAGCGAGAATAATGACAGGAACTACAGAGAGAGAGAGAGATCATATTTCTTACATGTGGCTTCTCTTCATTGGTTCCCCGTAAAATCCAGTGTAGAATTTAAAATCTTTCTCCTGACATACAAAAGTCTTAATGATCTTAAAAACCACATAGTGCCCCTATTATCTCAATAGAAGACTTTTACTTACATACTGCACAGCAAAACCAGCGCACACAAATTAAGATTGAATAATGCAACATTTACTGTAAGTCTCTACTTTGTTTCTCACCACAAAGTCTTTCTGTAGCGTTGCCACGTTGGTGCAGCATAAATGAGAATCATTGACTCTTCTTATAGCAACAATTAACACATCTCAACAAGTTAGATTTTCTCTGCAGCGACGATGACGTGAACTCTCCCACACACCATGTGAGCCCTTCTTATTGTGCAAAGTGCCGTTTCAAGTGCTATTATAGAGCCCCTTTTCTTTCCCATCACAAATATTCTCAGGCCGTATTATCTTCCATGAAAATTTCCCCTTTTAAGTTCTCTAGACCTGCCTGTAATGTCATAATAATCATAGTAAGAAATCCTACAAAAAACAAGAAGGTTCTTGTAGCTTTTGCTCATTTGACCCTTAATAATAATAGCTTCTTATTTATATAGTACTTTTCATAAGAATGTTAGAAAAATAATAATAAAACCAGACCAGGCAGATAAAATGAGGCCGAGGGACGTGAGCACAGGTGAAGGAAACATAGTAAGTGAATAAAATCAAATAAACAGGAATAAAAATACATAAATAAAACCATTTCAAAGCCTTTCACAAAGATAAGAGTTTTAAGAAGAGGCTGTGAATGGAGCTCTAAAAGCAAAAGATCATCACAAACTGTGACCTGGAAGCAGGACTCCATCAGATCTCAGCGACCAACAGAGAACATGTGCAGGCTGATAAATCACAGACGAATTTTGGCGCAAGGCCTTAAAAGTGAGCAATACGTTTCCAAAATCAATCTGAAATCTAACAAGGAGCCAGTGAAGGAAGGCAAACCGAGGGCTGATGTGATGATATTTCTTTGCAGCGAATAGAAATGGCACCACAATAATCAAGCTGAGAACGAATAAAAAAACAAATACAATATTTTATAGATCAGGGATTAATACTGTATTTATATTGTTTTGCTATTGGAATCAACAACGACTGTAGCTGTAGTTTTCTGTCTCATTTTCAGTCGTGTTGGGCCCTTTTTGTGTCGTTTTGTGTCTCGTTTTTGTCACGTTTTGTCTCCTATGCGCATTTTTGTCTCATTTTTCTGTTGTGTCTGGTTTGTGACATTTTGTTTGTGTCTCTTTGTGATGCTTTCGTCTCCTTTTGTGTGTCTAATTTTTGTCATGTTGAGCCAATTTTTGTGTTTGGTTTTTGATGTTTTGTGTCTTGTTTGCATCATTTTGTGTCTCATTTTTCTTTTGTGTCCTGTTTACATTATTTGTGTCTGGTTTTTGATGTTTTTTGTGCCTCATTTGTGTCATTTTGTGTCTGTTTTTTAATACTTTGTGTCTTGTTTGTGTCATTTTGTGTCAGGTTTTGATGTTTTGTGTCATTTTGTGTCTGGTTTTTAATATTTTGAGTCCTATTTGTATCATTTTGTGTGTAGTTTTTGATGTTTTGTGTCATTTTGTGTCTGGTTTTTAATATTTTGTGTCTTGTTTGTGTCATTTTGTGTCAGGTTTTGATGTTTTGTGTCTTATTTGTATCATTTTGTGTGTAGTTTGATGTTTTGTGTCATTTTGTGTCAGGTTTTTAGTGTTTCGTGTCCAATTTTTGTCATGTTGTGTCTCATTTTTCTTTTGTGTCCTGTTTATTTTATTTTATGTGTGGTTTGTGATGTTTTTCATCTTGTTTGTGTCATTTTGTGTCTGGTTTTTGATGTTTTGTGTCTTGTCTGCGTCGGTTTTCTACAGTATCCTGCTGTTAACAGCCGTCCTTGTTTGTAAGTCAGAAAAAGCATGTGATTTTTCAGGTTTTCAACTGTATTTTTGAAAAAGACTACACTGCTGCTGGAATGTGGCTGTATTTTTACATTTCATTTAATACAGTGCACATAAATAATGCACCCAGAGGTTTAAAAACATACTCACATACTGTAGGCTGCACGTTGTCCTCACAGAGAGCAGATTAATTAGAGTAAACCAGATGGGTTTGTAATCGCAAACACCAGGGACGAAACATGCACATTCAAACGTATGGATGTAGTTAGGAGGGTAATAAATGCACAACAAACAAATGAACGTGTGCAGCACATCTTAACACGCACACTTATCTAATTTATAAAACTTTTCCGCCCTCTTCCCTTTTCGTTCTCTTTGTCTCGCTGTGTTCTCATTAACAGTGGTTCTTCCCAGCCGGTCTCGATTTATTGCTGACCTCTATTTAGCCAGGGATCAGACGGAGTGTGCTGTCATTTCAATCTCTCTCTAGTTAAGTTTTATTTCCCCCGCCACTGTGATTGTGTTTCAGTGTCTGGAATTAACATTGAGGACAGTGACAGGCATACAGATAGATGGATAGTAGCGGCGACAGTCCCCACATCAGTGAGAAACTCTTCTTTTATTCTCCTGGACGGATTCCTGAATGAATCCGAGAAGCACTTCACCCCAAAGATAAGGCTAATTTATTGCAAAAATAATTGGACTCTTATTCCCAAATAGTTTATTGCAAGTTGATTTGCTTGATTGTGACATATTACTCAACACTGTGTTCACTTTAGTGAAATAATGAAAATGGAAATACTATTATACAGTAGGTGAACTGCCTATTTTATGTTCACCCCTGTGAGATCTTTCCTCAATACACCGTTTTATGATGAATACTAATAAGATCCATTCCTCCTGCCTGCTGTTTATCATGTAATGTTTTTAAACAAGCAATTTCCTGCTAAGTTGTAGCAGAAATGTTCGCTCTAAATCAATACCGCCTGCTTCTCTCTACCTCGTCCGCTCATGAGTAGGTGTGCTTCGCTAAGTGCTCTACCAAACTGAGATGAAAATGTGGACAGCACTTAAAGAGACAGACACAATTCAGTGGGCTGACCCTGTCGGCCAGCTTTCCATATCATAACTTAGTCGCAGAAATGTTTAACACGTGTGCCAATCAGAAATAGTTCTTGTAATTTTAAATCAAAGCAGCATTCTGCTCACTTTCCAGAAAGTCATGAAACGTTCCCCCTACAGCGACCAATAAGATGTTTCAACTCTTAATCTGCTGCAGCTTCTTTTGTTTTGTTTCTTCCTATTCCACAGATTTCAAAGTGACGCAGCTCCAACTTTTGTTTACTAAACCCCCAAAAACTTTTCTTAACAATTACTATGAATAATTTATTAGCAGAAATGAATCAAGTTATCGTGACGACACACCATCAAAATGTATCAGCAGACACTTGAACTCTTCACAATAGGATATGCATATATTAATACGTGCATTATAATTGTAATTATGAGCTGGTTCTGTTCTATTCAGGAGTCCCAGTAAACCGTGACAGAGGTCCATGATGCACAGTGACGTTAATTTACCTGAAACTGAAGCAGCTAAGTGAATATTTAAGCGTCTTCACTGAAAATGGACGGTGTCTGAAGCTCGGAGACCTTCTCAGAGGGCATTTCATATCATCACCCGTCTAAACATTTGATCAGGACTGATTTATTCTAAACAAAAAACAACTGATTAATCGTATCAGCAGCTTTCTGACAAGTCTATAGAGATTCCCGACTGAACACACAAACACCAAATTATCAACAATCCTTGATCCCATTCATACAAAGATACAACCTGCTGTGCAAATATGCAACAGCGTCTTCATATAGCCGCCTGGAAAACTAATATAATAGCAACAACTGTACGGCCGTTGGTGTCCAGCTGGCCGTGTGTGTGTGTGTGTGTGTGTGTGTGTGTGTGTGTGTGTGTGTGCACTGGAATACTACTGGACAGTTTCTACTCCCAGGCAATAAGACACGTCCAAACCACTGCTCTCCCTCCATGACTGATCAACAGACTTAATGCAGTCTTGCACTATTGTATATTTCTGCACATTGACCTTGGCACCGTAAAGATTACACATACTTTTTTTTTAAACGCCATTCCTTTTGCACATGCTCTCTTGGTACCGTCCTCTTCAGAACCCATGAGCAGATCTTAACTTTTCTGCACCACAAGTATTGTATATGCTTTATCCCTTCATACTGTTATATGTTCATACCCTTTTTTTTTTTTTTTGCACCATTCTTGTATATTCGCATTTGTCACCTCAGTACATTTGAGTAAATGTGAGTGATGAGTGTGTTGAAAGAGTGTATTTTGTACTTGGTTATTCAAAGCACTAGATAGAGACACAGCGAACTAACCACTGCATCGCACCAATAACTTAATTATTGCTGCATATGACAATAAAGCCTTGGAACGCTGGCCTCATATTTTCCACATCCAGAAGTACACATGGGTCCATGAGTCAGCACATCACCACGGACATTCTGAATTTCACATTTACTCACTTTTTCCACCTTTTGTTTACTTTTGTTGCCAGTCTTGTGTTTGGTCACGTTTAGGACAGGAGAAATTTAGAAGTGGATCGTTGGTTTTCACCACATTTACTACATTTAAAAGGTTTCTACAATAAAATCTTTACAGGAGACTTTAAATACACTCATTCACACTTATTCACCGACGTTACTGTGGTTAGTTGAAGTTCATCAATGATCAGAATGCATGATCATGAGTCTACTGAGCCTACTAGGAGGTGGGGAAAGTCCACACTGGGCCACATGTATGAGATGGATGTACAGTGAAAATGGCCATTTAATAGACTGATAAGACCCAGTTGGGATTCAGTGGAGAATAAACAAGACTTATCCCAAATCACCCTGAGCAAGAGGCGGGGTACAGCCTGGACAGGTCATCAGTCTAACTCAGGGTTAACACAAAAAGATGCACAAACATGCACACCGACAACCAGCTTAGAGCATGCAAACTCCGCATAGAAAGGCCTGTACAGCTTCAAACCCAGCAGCTTCTTGCTGTGAGGCAACGCTGTTAAAACTGCTCCACCACGATGCCTCTGATCCCACTGATCTTTCACCTGACTCATGGCAAGACAGCAAATAAGCATTTTTTCCCCCCAATATGTCAGGCTTGTCCTTCACCTCAGGCCTTCGAGTTCAAATGATTATAATTAACGTGTTAATCATCACTGCTGATGGAGATCAAGTGATATGACCCAACTCCAAATTAGCAACTTAATGGACTTGAAATAGATGGAAAAGAAAAAAAATCCTTCAGCTGCTCTGGAAAAAGTGGAAATAGGAAATAAAATGGGAAAACAATGACGTGCTGATGAACAGCTACTGAACGGACCTCCACATGAGATGGTTTTGTTAGTTCTTAGTCATCTCTAAGGCTGATATTACACTGGCGAGAATTAGAACACCAGCAAGTGAAGCAAAGATCTGACCAGTAAAACCCTTTTGGGAAACAAGTTTTTTCTGACAAATAAAGATGCAATAGTTGCCGTCGGTTCAAAAAGAAAACAAACATCTCAACAGCACAACTTCATCGCTGACACTTGGAGCACCCTGAGCATCAACCTATAGAACCATCGCAGCCTGCAAACAGCTGCTGTTTCTCTCAACAACAAACAAAAAAAGTGGTACACGAGAACGCAGAAAAGAGATTTTCTTTGTTTTATGAGCTTGTTTATTCAGTCAGGAGACAGGCGGCAGACTGATACACCTGTCGTTTGCTCTGTGGCTCTCGGTGTAACTCACACAAACTCAGCCGGCAACACGCATTCATATTCTTCTGCGAGACCCGCGAGTCTACGTGAGTGTGTGTGTGTGTATACGTGAGTGTAAGCGGTGTGATCCAGCAGGCTTTAAGGTGTAATCCGACAGCTGTTTTCAGAAGGTTTGTGTCGTTCCACCAGAGACTCTCCTTGCTTGGCCTCGTGATCTTTAATCCACTGTCTTGTTCTGTTCCACTTCACTGAATACACAGACGTACTGACAAAACAGACGCTGTATGTATGCTGAAAGCAATACATGGCCTATAAACTGTCTCTCTCCCTACCTTTCTGCCTTGTTTCTCAATGTCTATGCGTCTCTGTTTGCCTCTCCTTGCTCTTTTCTTTCTGTTTGCCTTCCTCTAATCTCTTGGTCTGCTTCACGCACACACACACGTCTTGAACTATGTGTGTCTTTCTGGTTTGAAAGCTGTGCTCCTCTTATCATATCTGGTTATTTTTTAGCCCCGTGCACACATTGTGAGATCTTTAGAGATGGGCGTAAGCTTATTTTGTCACCATTCAATACAATACTGGCTTAATTATTAATTCTGCAGGAGGGACCGCCTGCCAGCCCACAAGTCCGCTTTTTTAAAAATCTTTTACTTCGTCTTAGTCGAGCTCAAGCTACTATTTGTTTGATAGATGTATACATTCATCAACTCAAAAGGAAAGGAAAATAAGTCAGCAAACTGTGTACGGACGATTTACTGCAGCTAAACTAGTTATTATGAGTCATTGGAAAATCATGGAAATTTATGCAAAACAGGGCTATGATTTGCCTGTATTCCACAAGTGATAAAATATCAGTCTTTTAACCCTTGGCGCAATGAATGTGTCTCTTTTCAAAGCAGGAGGATCATTTTATCAACCTAACAGAGCATTTTGGTTAGAATGGGGTTACGAGAGACGGAGGAAAAGTGGGAATGGACGGGAAGAAATAGAAGAGAGAGCAGAGGGATGTGTTGAAGGGATGGAGGAAGGGAAGTGCATGGAGGAGAAGTCACCTCTCCTTTGTTTCTGCTGTTTGTCCTCCTTCCTCCTCCTTTTTCTTGTTTGTCCTGCTCTGTCTCTTTGTGTTTCTGTCCCTGCATTCCAAATCACCTACTTTTTCCTTTCAGTACGAACTACAGCTGCCCTTACACAGTACGTGCTGTTGCATGCAGTATGCACACGACTGCTTCGTCTTAATTTTGCAGCTAAAGTTTTGACCGTCGTATAGTTGTTGTCGTCTCTTGTGTGAAATCACCTGTTTGTGCACTCTCTGCAGCTCAAGCTTCGTGGAACATGTGACGTATTTTTCACTGTGCAGATGATTGTGTGCTCGCTTGCATACTGCTGGATCGAGGAAGACATAGTTTTATTTTTACAAAATACAAAATCTTCTTCTGACACACTATCCATATGTAAATTCAGCAAATGATATGTGTACATATTAATTTGTACATTCTTGTTCTGCTTCTTCCATCCCTTTTCTGTATCTAGTTGCTGTAACATGTAATTTCCCCAGTGAGGGATCAATGAGTTTTTTTAATCTTATCTATATAATATGGTAGTTCGGGTATTTGAATGTTCTCCCTCCTGCTGCCTGATCATCTGCACACCTGAGCTTCAACTTCTAATAAAAACCAGCTGTCTATCAACCCAGATCTTATATTCACTGGGTTTCCAACTTTCCACGTCACGTAACTCCACTGTCTCTCTGCTACAGCTTCATATTCATCCTGCCAGTCACCAAACCGCCAACACAAGTTCCACACCAGCCTGCTCAACTCAGCGTCTTTACTCTCCACAAACCGGCCCACTTCTACCTCAAACCATCCCAGGCTGCCGGCCCACCATCGACTCCCAGCACTCCTCTGCACATTCTCCAGATCACTGTTCTAACACACCTGTTAAATTGTTCTCTCTGCCCTCAGCTTTTGTGTCCACAGTGTCCCTATTTGTAGCAGCACAGAGGACAAAGTTTGTGTTGCTATGAAGCAGCAGGTGATGTGGAGCATTAGGACTTAAATGCAGAAAACAAACAGCAGGACAGCAGAGGAGGAAGCATTCGTAAATAATGAAAAACAAAGTCTTTAATGTAAAACTGAGTAAATGTTGCATAACAGTATTTCCATTTTCTTCCAATAACTTTGTCCCATTAAAGTTGCTGTATGGCATGTTGAAGTTAATGTGCTGCTCGTCTCTGTCTCCCAACAATCACATTCACATAAATCTAAACTGCATTCTCATTTATGTTTTGACCGAAGCACAATGTCATTTTGAAACAAACTTATTTCCTCAACAAAAGGTAAAACAATGGCATTGTAGGAAAGGCTTCTCGTTTGCGGCTCTGAAAACTCTGGTTTAACTTTTAAAATGATATTCGTCGGTCTAAAATAAAGAGAGATGCAGCAGCTTCATGGCTTATTTCTTGTCTCAGATGCTTTCTTTTTGGTGAAGGCCACCAAACAAGCCACCATGTTGGTTCAGTTTGACATCCAGGAGCAGACGACACAAAAATCAAGCATTCATCCAGACAAGTGCAACCAGTGTTGGCACAGTTGTCCAATGGTGAATCCTGTGTTGTTTTCCTGTTAAAGAGCACCTGTTAATCATCTGTCACGACACTGCTGAGTTGTCCATTAAGCGTCCAGTGTTGAGGAGCAGCCACGTCTAAAAATGCAATTACACTTACAATAAATACACTAAGTTACACTGGCTGCTTGGTATGTTTGTTAAATTATCACGCTTTTACAACAAAAACTGCTCGTTAGAAGCTTGGTTAAGTTTCAGACAACATGGTTACATGTAGGAAAAAAGCAGAATTTAGGTTAAAATATGATTCTTTCAAAACATGTTTGAAGCTTCTCCTTCATTTTTTTGGTTCACAGGATGTTCTGCCCCATTTAATATTTGATTGGCAAAAAGAAAAGGAGCAACAGTAAAGTCATAAAAGAAAAGGCAAAAGACATCTACAAAAAACATAATCTGGCAGAAAATAAATTTCCTTCAAAACATAATTTAGAATGCAGCTTAGTTGTATATTGCATGCAGAGTGATTTTTTTTTTTAAAACCTCTTTCAAACAGAGTTTTAATTTGACTCATTTCTAGTTAAACTACGCCTGCAGCGCGTTTGCTTCTGCAGAAAACAAGCAAAGGCAAAGTGGCTGTAGCTCTACAAGAATAGTCCAGTGTCCCATGAAGACGGAGGAAGGGGAAGCGATAGCAGGGAAAATCAGGGAGGAAGTGGATGCTAATTATTCTAATTGACCTCTGCACTTAAGAAGTCCTTTCCACTAATGACTGAAATGCCATTAGCACATCCACGCGCACACATCCACTTGTTAACCACTGTCACACAATTAGCTCAAGTCACCCATGAAACACCTCACTTAATAGAGGACAAGGACAGAAATCTGGCCAGCAAGGAGCTCACACACACACACACACACACACGCACACACACGCACACACACACACACACACACACACACACACACACACACACACACACACACACAGATACAAATCTCAGAACGCACATCAGAAGTGTGTGAGGATGAGATTTCTTTATTCCCTCTCAGCAGAATTAATTCAGTATTTGGAAAACGTCCAAAACAAAGTGCAAAACAGGACTCGCGATGACGGAAAAAAAAAAGACCAGACAAACTGAGACGAAATGTACGTTCACCTGCGTTCGCTCCTCGACACCCCACTTTTCACTGAAAGACTTTTCTCTAAATGCTCCTCTTTAACGTTGTCCTCATGTGGTCCTTCAGATGACACACGTTCTCCTATTGAAACTGTGCGTTTTCCTATTAGTCACATCATTACTTTCACATCACGTCTGCAGCATCTATTTTAAATTTCTTGGAGCCTTTCGTTCTCTTGGCCACGACATACATATTTGGCTCTTTTTTTGCTCTCCAATGGAAAGAACTGATGTAATGTTAAGAGGCGTTCAAAGGAAATCATAACATCCCTCATGAGCTGGTTTGTATCCTGCACATGCTCGAGTGGGCTGCATGTATTCACTGTCTTGGTCTCCCCGTGCTGTAATTGTGGTATCAGCGTTGGCCTCCTCACTCCACCTCTCTTGCTATTTGTCAGCCCGGTGACACATCTCTCTGGCCGCAAACCTTGGACATCTTGCGTGTCCACTGAGCATCCCACTGAGCGAGCGGCGAAGGCTGGGAATTAAATTAAATGGGGAGCAGAACGCACAAAGACCGACGAAGCCTATAACTGGTAATTCTGGAAACTAATAAGGCAATAAATAAAGCAAGGCACACAGCCACAAAGAGATGGAGAGATTTAGACTAAATGAATGTTAAAGCTGGGAATTAACAAGGTGATAAATATAGAGACTAGCACACACACACACTTCAATGCACACACACCGCTGGAGAGCTGAAATAAATGATAATGCTCGGAATTAAGGCTGGCTATAAATATAGAAACCTTGCTCTCCAGGTGTGCGTTTGTTACCCTCTGCAGAGGTGATGGATACGAGAGGACTCTCCCTCCTTCTCGCTGCCAGCGTGGTGAATGTCAACAGAATCTCATTGGCCTCCAGTTCAACTTTAACTATGTCTGTCCCTTGGGTTCAATCTGTGCGTGTCTGCCTGTGCGAGCTTCAGCCAGGCGGTGAGGAAGACAACGCTCATACCCTGTTAGGTAACACGTATTGAAAAAGGCACCGCAGCACGGAGGGAAGGAGCAGCTTTTGCCCTTTAATGCTCAATGATTTCCACTTGTGTGTGTCTGCTGTTGCCTTGGCGCTCTGATTGCTTTACGAAAGCAACTCGACCATCTAATGAGAGGATTGATAATGATCCCAGAGTCTGTCTGCTGAAGCAGCTGAAGAGGACTGAGAGGCTACCTGGTTTTAATATTTACAACTTTAAGCACAAGCACATTGAAGTCGTAGATAAATCAAAACAGTGTGCGTTTATTAAAATGTGTTGAAATAAAGTTGTTCAAAGTTACAGTAAAGCCTACTTAGAGTGGACCAGGTTAGGACTTAAAGCTGGGGTAGGCAGAAATCTGGAAAAAGCACCAGGATGCCTCTCCATGTGTTGTCCTCAGCTCCTCCCATCAGACGAACAAAGGGACATGCAGCTACATAAGCAACAAACAAACTTGCAAAAATGAACATAAACATGAATTTAGGGATGGCACAGCTGCAGTTAGCAGCAAGCTAAACTAATAACAACATTTAGCATAGGCCTGGGCAGTGAAGTGATGCCAACATGTACAGGATAAAAGACAAAGAAATCGTTTCACTGATTTTAACAAGTAAACCCTCTTACGAGAGTCTCCAGGATCTCCAATGTGTTTGCCAAAATTCTCCATCTGTCTTTTGCCGGTCCACAATTTGTCTCAAGTACTTCAAAAAAAATTTTAACTTTTGCAGCAGATTACGGAGAGACTGGACTGTGTGCATCAGGAAGATAGAACAAGTAAAGCGCTAATAGGCTATTCAGTTGTTGACATTGAAATCATCCCGGTGCCCCACCGGCGACCTTCTTGCTGCGAGGCAACAGTGCTACCAACTGCGCCACCCTGCACTGGCTCCACATATGGCAGGATAACCTCCTACCTTATTGTACTCCATGTGTTATTGGTGCTGTTTTAGTGGCAGATATGTTTCATGCACACATTCCATAAAACTGAACATATAGTCTCTGATTAACCTCTTCTCGCATAGCTGTGGTGCATAACTGTAATGAAATGCACTTCCTTACTTTGGGGACAAAGTCTGTATATTATATACATTTATGGACATCAAGCCAAAACAGAAATGAGGCAATAAGTAACACACTCGCATGCTGACAGACTTGACGTAGGGGGTGTAGTTTTACATGTGTACATGTTTTTCAGTGTTGTGTTAATCTGTGTACCTTGATAAACAGGCTAAGGTAGTTAATTCTGGTTTTTCTTTAAAATATTTAATAATTATCAATACTGACTTTGTCAACCACCAGAGATATTACAGGAAAATGAGGTTTGCAGTTTCTCTCAGAGAAAAATTGCAAGTTTTAGTAGTTCCTGGATGTAACGCCGGTTTTCTGAGTCTAAGGCCAGAATCCCTTTGAGACTTCCTTTTTGATAAATACATCTTCTTTATTTTGCTGTGGTCCCGATGCAGGCAGCTGTTGCCAGTGCTGGAACAATAACTTTTACATTGAATCAAGGTTTCTACCCACTGAAGGTACATTTATCTGCATTTGTACAACAGCAAAGAGACACAACTTTCTGAAAAATGATTGGCAAAAATCTCCTTTCACCGTGGAGATGTTGTAAAGAAAGAAAGTGAAGCCAAGTGGAAGTGTCCAGTTTCCTCTCAGACCACTTGAATTACATCGTGCTGAAAAAGGTCCTATGAAATGTTGCTGCTCAATGACGTCAAATAAATTCTGCCTACCCCATCTTTAAGGTCAACAGAGGCAAGTTTGGTTTCGTTACGAGCTCATTATTATTCTTTTCATCTCTGTGGTCCACCCAGTGATGCAGCATTTAGCTTTATTAGTGAGACACCAGCGCTGAGTTACAGGATCTGTTAGATCTTTACGGTCTGCAGCATCACAACCATTTGTTTTACTACTGGGGGCTACTGACCCACATTTGTAACAAATACAGTCATGGACACACCTACACACACACACACACACACAGATGTCCTCTCATCTGATATCACACAGCTGTCCAAATAACGCCCATTATTTTTTGAAGAAACATTGTTTAAGGCCAATTTCCAAAGAAAATATGTTACTGTCTTGCACCAGGGACCACTAATGGATTTGTTCTTGCTTCGTTAGGCAAAACACAGATATTTATTGTTATTGGCTGCAGATTTCCTTCCTGGCTTTATTTCTGGATGTGATGAAATCGAAAGCAGCAACAGCTAACTGCAATACGGTAGAAAATGGAAGCAACATCTATGGTTTTTAACCTGTCAAATATCACTTTTACCAGAGAGTTTATGGCGCGACAGACAGATGCAACAAGTTCTCCAACCTGCTTTCCTCTGCAGGGATGTTCTCTGTAAATAACTGAGCGCCAAGACGCCCGGTGAAGCACTAATGAACAGAACAGAAATGACAAAGTATTCATTGTCAAATCACCTTTATTGTTTAGAGAGAAAAAAAAACAGATTAGATCAATGTTTCCTCTGGGAAAGAAGCTGCTGAAAGCATTCTGGGACCGTTTTCTCTGGATCCAGTGACTCAAGCGAACAAAGATGGCAGCCGCGTGAAGTGATGTCATTCGGTCCACGTGCAGCAGCATTACACAGTATTCGCTCCGAGTCTTTGTCTCGGTCCAAAGTGGAAAGAGTAGATCTTTATGTTTTGACACTTTGGACAGTGAGAATAAAGTATGAATGTCAAGCACAGAGACGTTTCTTCATGCAGCCAGTGTTTTGTTGGCAACGATGAAACTGTCAGAAATAAGTGGAAAGCGAACGTATGACACACTTTACTTGGCTTTGCAGCTGACAAGGAGCTGAACATGTTGGTTTTTTTTTCTTTTCATTCGTTATCATTACTTTTCCATAATTGTACAGTTATGAGGTCTTTGTTGTGTCAGTGATCTGCCGTTTTTTTCATGTAGAATAGATTTCTCATAACGTTATCATTCACAATAACGTCCAGAAATGATGAACTTTTGAATATTTAATAGCGAATGTATCCCAGATAAATTAATTAGCATCTTTTTAATTAATGTATTTATTTTTTTAATTGCAGCTGAGGTGGTGGGAAAAATGAGAACAGATGGCTCAGCGAAAGTAATGATGTCGTTCTGCAGCCAAAACTTTCAATATAACATTAAAAAAATGTTCTTTTAACCTGTTTTCCACTGCATCACCTTAAATAGGTTTTGTTTCTTGAGATGTTTCACTTCATCCGTCGATTCTGTTGCCTTTGTTTGGCTGATTTATTCTCACTTTGAACAGCTCAACAACACATTTCCAACATCAGATGTGAGGTCAGAGACTCCACACATTTTCCTTCATGTTTGCTGAAGAAGCCGAGACTCAGTTCGATCCCTTTCTTCTGTTGCAGCTGCACGTCATCTGATTAACTGCAAAAACTGTAAACTTCAAAAAGATGTGAAACTGTGATTTTATGATCACACACTGCAAAAGAAAAAGAAAATACTATTTGTAAAAATATTGACTCTAAATGTGGATTTTTTTTTTTTACAGTCAACATGTAAATGAATAACTTGTTTGTGATTTTATTAGAGATTAATTGTAATTTCAATATAAGCAAAATGATTTAAAATTATTGACAATGTTTCAGGACTTAATAGGTAGAATTTTCTATCAAGTAACATCAGATATGTGTAAAATAATGATTTGTTTGTTTGTTTTGGGGCTTTTTTGCTGATTTGCTGACAGTAAGTAAGTGAATAAAGTAAAAACAGGATTATTTTCTGGTCAAATGTTAAAAAATAACAAATCCCCATTTGTAAAAATAAAGATTTTGATGTTATCATTTACAGTTTGGGACTTTTTAGGTTAAACATTTAAATTTATATTGTTTTCAGTGATTTTACTGCTTAATATAAAAGGGAAAATTGATAATTTACTTAATAAATTAGAGTGATAAGTGCAGCATTCCTTTTCACAGTGTGCAGCAGACCCTCTGAAACGCGGGGTGGAACTTGTGTGTTTTCTCTTCTTCAGATTCGGTTCAAACATATTCAGCTGAACTACTCAAACTAGACGTCACCAGTTTTTATTTTGGACTAAAGAGGGATGAGGAAAAACATTCACTGTGTAGAGTTACACTGAACAAGTTGTAAAGCAGGAGGGGATTATTTTTGTGTAAGAAAAATCTAAATATGTAATTTTGATACACAGAGATGAGTTTGAAGGTTTTGAGTTCATCCATGCACACATACAGACACTCAGAGAGCACTATATATATATAAAAAAAGTGTATATTTTCCTGCTGCCTCTGTCTCTGCAGCTTCATGATTCACCCGACTCCTCCTCCTCCCCCGTCTTAAGATTCCCACCAAAAAAAAAAAAAAAACAGATCTTCCTTTTGAACAGTCTAATAATTAAAGCTCCACACATGTAACTGTGCTTAATCTCTCAATTATCGCTCCTAAAAGGAAACGTAGTAGGTGTCCTGTGTATTTATAGCAAACACTGAGGGTTGGGGATAAAGATAAGGCAATTACGCTTCACAGAAATAATGTTTCTCTGATGTTTCTCATTAAGAGCGCGCGAGGAACAACTTCACTGATTTCACAAAATGATATAACACTTCATTTAGCAGCAGCAAATAACTGAGGCTCCATCTAACTGATTCAGCAGTAAATGTGCAAGCTGCAGGAATGTACATGTTGCATCAAAGTCAGTCTTTTTAGATAAAAAATGCCCCTTTTTTCCCTTTATAATATGAGCGTAATTTCTATCCTTCACAATAGTCTAGGCTTTTAAGTCTTTGTAGCAAGCCAAGGTATTTACAGAAAAGGGAAAAAAAATCTGACATTCTAGGTGAGAAATGGATATTCAAGGAGAAAAGGAATTCTTTACACATCATCCAGCATTCAGCAGCTGAATCCGGTGGGTTGATTTAGAGGCTGTTAAAAAAAAAAAAAAAAGCTTCTCTCCAAACTGAGATTTGACTCGTGAGACTCTCATCATCAGCTTTTAGGGTGAAGACCTACAAAAGGGCCGGCGTGCACGTGGGTGATTTCAACAAACTACAAAGTAAAATATCCCTTAAAGGTCTTTCCTGTTTGTTCAGAGCGAGTCAATGACACCCCAAGAGCAGACAGAAAATTAGTTTCATTCAAAGCTCCTGCATGGACGGTCTGTGTTTAGCGGAGAGCAGCCTGTGCTTATGCTCTGCAAGATGTGGTTAAGTAATTTGTCGAGTATCTTTAGAACACAAGTGGGTGGCAAAGGTAGAAGTCTTTTACTGAGAGCGGAGGAAGTTTCATGACACTCAGCTAATGGCCCTCTCCCCTCTACTTTAAAACACATCCATCCACCTTCAATCCACCTTGACGAAGGCATCTCCGTTTTATGACCTTAACGAGACGTTAAACAGTGTTCAAGGTATTCCAGGATCATTCATTTTACTGAAGTTTAAAAAACAAAAACACACACTTGCATTTTCTTTCCACACATTTTAAGATAATAATAATAATAATAGATTCCATGACAGTAAAAGGTGGTGTACACACAGTCATACAACATATAAGACTGTTTGCAAATAGAGCTGTATAGAAAGCAATAAGCAACTTTTTTTTTTGCTTTTCCAACTGTTTGTTCTGTTTTCTTTAGTTTAACTTATTCTGTATACTTGTATTTGCTTTTTTTATTCTATTTGTTTTGTTTTTATTTTTAACATGTAAAGCGTCTTTGAGTTTGTGAAAAGCGCTCTATAAATAAAATGTATTATTATTATTATTATTATTATTATTATTATTATAAATTCCACATTCAGAGGAGGCAGGCATGGTGGTGGCACAATCATAGTCAAAGAGAGAGGTTTGTGTCCAATGGTTTCTGTCACTGCTTGTTTTAGGCACAAAAAAAAAATACTTGGTTAAATTTAGGAAAAGACCATGTGATGGGCTCAAAATAGACTCATTCACATTTGCAAAAAGCTTCTCCTGATTTTCTTGGTTCTGTAGGCGGCAAGTCCAGATCGATCTACAAGGAACACATTTCTCGGGAAAAAAAAAAAAGCTACGATTTTATTTTTACACTTATTTACATAACACGACTGATTTAAGCTCTTAAACTGTGAAGCAGTATTTTTTTGTTGTTTGTTTTTTCCCCTGCTTGGTACAAGATGCTTGTTTCGGTGTAAAAGTTCCTCAGTTCAATATGTTCTGTTAACAATAACAGTCAGAAGTCTATTTATGTCTCCATCTTTACCCTGAAGCTACAATGAACTGTTAATATATGCAGACCATTTGCTGCTGCATCACTGTGCTTCAGCTGTAATCAATGACTGCACCGGGCCTGTTAATATGCACCACTTACACGCTGCAAATATAAAAATAGACCAGTTTTCTATTTAGATTTTTTTTATGCAAGATGTGCATGGTCCTTCTCCACAAAAAGAGGTCATAAAGTTTTTAAAATTAAACTGCCTGTTGGCATTTATTTGCCTACTGTCATCTGTAGATGTTAGTTTATCCCCGTTACACAAACTCACCGAAGAAATGAAGGCGTCAGCACAAAAATGAAAGCTTTCTCATTTTGCTACAAAGCTACATGGTCTGTACACTGCAGGTGAAGCCTGAACAAGATTAATTCTGTGGCACATCTACTCCAGGAGCGGTCCACATACGGTCAGTGCAGCCACAGCGTCAGGTATCAGCATCAGCTACACATGATGCCGGCGTTGCTCTTGAAAGCTGGGCAGACACTGTGCCACTTTTATTTAACATATACAATGTGTGAACTCACACTAACTGCACATTGAGCTCAAGCATTAACTGGCCTTTCTGAACTGCAAGAATTAAACCCGCACTAGACGTTAAAAACCAGGCCTGTGCTCACGTCTGTCTGGTGAGAATTCGATAAAGTTTTTTCAAACAAGATGGCTGTGTGTTCAGTGTTGACAGAAAAAGAGAAAGGCGACATGACTTTGTGCAGTTTGATCAGCTGAAGTTGCACTGCTAGCCTCAGTGGTTAATTGAAAGGTATAATATAGCATTTCCATATTAAGGTGTTTAACAATGACTGGACTAATGTTATTGGACTTTGTGTTTGGTTATCCTTTTAACTGAGAGACCCCTAGTGGTAGAAATTACATACTCTGAAATTAAGTTGTATTAATTTTATATTTTACTTGATCTTTTCTTATTGACAGCATTTGAGTGATTTAACTGTTGCAATAAGAATTATGGCCAATTTAATTTTTTTCAAGACACAATAATTTTTTTAAAAGTTATGCATTTTCTCTGCTGTGCCAAAAACACATCGAACCCATCCATCCATTATCTATACACCGCTTAATCCTCACGAGGGTTGTGGGGGGCTGGAGTCTATCCCAGCTGACTTAGGGCGAAGGCAGGAGACACCTGGACAGGTCACCAGTCTATCACAGGGCTACACTTAGAGACAGACAACCAAGCACACTCACATTCACACCTACGGACAATTTAGAATCACCAATTAACCTCACCATGTTTCTGGACTGTGTGGGAGGAAGCCAGAGAACCCGGAGAGAACCCACGCTGCACGGGGAGAACATGGAGACTCCACGCAGAAAGATTCCGGTGCCCCCACCGGGACGCGAACCGGCGACCTTCTTGCTGCGAGGCAACAGTGCTACCAACTGCACCATCGTGCAGCCCCACATCGAACCATGACTCCAAAACCAAAACACATACCAAAATCTACATTTTGTCTATCATTACACTCGCTATTGTCTATACTGCAAAAAAGATGAGTGACTTGTCTGATGTCTGGAACAGAACACACACGAGACGTGAGCGTGAGCTAGCTGTTAATGAAAGGTTCTGTAAACCAGCCTGACATGAAAGCAAGCTGATTACAACTCTGCAACAAAGTGCTGATGGCCCAAGCTGGCATGGCTACGACACACACACACACACACACACACACACACAAGGGACACGCAGGAAGACTTTGTAATGCATCATGCAACGCCATCTCTTTGGAGCTCGGCGGGACGTTGGTATTATCGCTGTAGAACATAAATACGCACACACAATGTGATAGAAAGGGGAAGAAAGAAGCAGTCACACGTTACAGAGCGGCATAAAAAAGCGTCCTCTATTGATCCACGGTGGCACATTATCGTCATCACTCCGGTACACAAAGCTGCACACACAGACGCACACACAGAGTACATTCACAAATTCGACAGGAGCGCAGCAGGATATTATTATAATCCCCAACAGGTAGGAGGCAGAACACCCAATCAAGGTCACCTCCGCTGCAGCGAATGGTGAGTGGCTCTGATAACAGCAGACTGAAGGAAATCCAGCTTTATAATCTGCCTACTGACAGGAAGGAGAGGAGGAGGACGGCGAGAGAAACAAAGACGAACAGAGCATCAAAGATATAAACCTCTGTGTGTGTCAGAGGGAGACAGAAATGTAGTGCAATGATTTTTCATTGGTTTCTATTCCTAAAAATACACTTTGATTCTGTGTTCACTGAAAGTGTGAGTTTAATTTTGTAATTTTGCACTGCGGGCAGGTTTACAAAGCAAGCTCACACAAAAATAAAAAACTTTTGTAATCATTGGAGCTTATTGGATTTATTTTTCCAGAAACTGAAGACATGAAAGAGCTAAATTTATATTCTTCTAAAGAAACACAGTATACTGGCATGACACATGACTCACTGTAAATCCAATGTACAGGATTGTTGCAGCATCAACGTTGCCATGTTTACATGCAGAACCGCAGGCATTGCAATGTGATTTGTGGCAAATCAGCAAAACCTTTTTTGCTGCTGAATAAAAAAGAAAACTCACGTGAGTCTCATTTGACTCATCTATAAGAAAAGTCTGGTTTACTCTGATTCAAAGCTGCTTGGTTACACAGTTTTGGGTTTGTTCGTCTTTATTTTTGTGGTTCGCTGACTTGCAGGTTCCACATGTGATCAGTAAATTGAGCGAGGAATTGGAGAGAAACACCAAAAATTAAGCTTTGGTTGGAAAAAGAAAGTCCTCGTCAGCTGTTGTTGTGCTTCACGATTATTAAATATTCATCGCCATCAATCATTTGATCGACTGTGATGTTGATGTTTGAAATGCTCATAGAAAACAATCTAAAAAAATCTTGTGGTATCAACTCATTCTCTCTTTTTAACTGAGCGGAGACTAGAGTCTTCTCTGTGCACAAGCTGGCATCTACAGTAGCCTGCATGTCAGGTGCTTAGGGAACATAACTAAACTGAAGCGTCCTCAGTGAGCAGATATTGAGCAAAGATGCTCTGAATCACAGTGAAGACCTTTGTTTTATTTTGATTCAAAGATTTGGACGTTAGCAGGAATGTAGCACAACATGGAAGTGAAAGCAGCGTTCTGTTTATTCAGATGTGAAAGTGCAATGATATCCTCAATGTTTAGCAAAGTAATTGTGATTTTTGTGGTCACAATCGTGCAGACTTAATCAGTGGCATGGAGCTATGTTGACAACAGAAAGGATGATGTTGACCAAAGACAGACACTTCTCTGTGTCTTGCAATAGTTGCATACGACACAAATTAGCTTCACCACCTCGTTTGATGTCTTAAATCAGCAGCACAAAGGTCTGTATGATGAGTGCAAAGTCAGATCTAAATGCTGCACAGAGAAAGGAGCTACTCTGGATGACTTTGCCAGCGTTACACCAAATGAGAAAGGTTCCAACATGCTCAAAAAAAAAAAAAAAAAAAGTTTTCACAGTAAAAAGCACCTTTTCTACTTTTTAAAAAGTTTATTTTTATTTTCTGTGCTAAATTCCAGTACTTTTTCTCATTCCGATATCGTGCAGTCCTAGAAACCAATCCTTTTCCATTGCTTGGTATGCAGGTTAATAATCTGCAATAAGGGCTGCAGTCAATGTGAAACCTAAGATTTACTATCAATGTGTTTTCCACTGAAGAGCCAATTTCTGATGTATTCATGGATATGAACTGCCTGGTGATCCTCTCTCTGAGTGTGTACGTCGCTCTCCTGCTCCATCAGCAACTATGAAGCGCACATATAGCATTACAGAGTAAAATTATACTGTGCAAATAATATATAAGGGTTACAGTCCATAAAAATGATGACACACGGTGTGCAGTTAAATGGAGGCTGGACCTCTAAACTATATTATATAATCGCAACTTTGTGAATATTTCTGAACCGCCGCATTCCTTTAGTACGCCGTGATAAATGATCGCCCACGCAAAGCCAAATAATAAGGCAGCCGAAAGCAAGTGTACTTAAATAATAAGCATCCTTCCAGCGAGTAATGAGATTCTGTCTTTGTGTTCACTTTAGGCTAGAAAAGCTGCGGTAAAAATGTCACAGAAAGTGACGTTTAAATCTTGTAAAAATAATCACATTCACACATCGGCAGCAGTTCCAGCGTCTCAAATTATGCCACAATTCACGTATGAGTCTGCACATTACCAGCTTCATCTCTCTCTCACACACACACACACACACATACACAGAGAGAGAAAACCAAATTACCACAATCAATTATTCTATAGCCAAAGATTCCCCACTGAACTCTCTTTTATGGGAGAGAAATCAGCAGAAAGAGGACAGTTGCTTTGCGCGTACACTCCCAATAAAGAAAACGAATGCATTCCTCTCTTCTCTCGCGTTGCACAGAAAGGAGGGCTGAAATATTAGGCATTCAAATATGAGGACGTTAACGCTGCCAACTGAAAGAACATCTTGGTTTCAATAACAAACACAGAGAAAGCCAGACGTCCTGCACGGGAGGAGGGAGCTCGAATTAAGAGGCAACCGCACAGACACAAGCGAACAGTGCGGGTCAGTCGCCTAATATCAGGAGCTACAGGCTCGAAAGTTTCCACAAATCACAACTGTGAGTGATTCGCCAGTGAGATGGTTTTGGCATCTCTGCTCTCACTTGTTGGTTAAGTAGACCACCGGGCTGATGCACGCCTGAGCGTTGCTTAAAGAGGCGGTTACTGTAACCGGTTGCACACAGAACCCTGCATGGGGGGAAACACTTGCACAGTCGGATCCAAGTGGAAACGGACAGACGACCGGTTCGTATTTTTTTGGCTCTCTGATCTATGGAGCGGGTGTTGAAGGCAGCACCGACGGCTGTTTTTGCCTACCTCCAAACATCACTATGGCAACGGGCTGGAGGACTCCTTAAGCAGAGTCCTATTCATCAGCACTACTCGTTTTATTTATACGTTCGTGTGAGCGCGAGATTTGTGCGCGTCCTCCTCTCCTGGAAACGCTGTTTGTGTGCGTCTGTCCTACCTCCAGAGATCTCGTTGGCATCCTCGGGAGGTACGACTGAATCAGTCAGCCTCTGGGGCTCCGTCTTGTCTCCGCCGTCAATCTCACCTCTGTCACCTGCAGGAAATGGAACAAATTAATCACAAGCTGGCAGAATCCGAATAAAATGAAATCAAATAAAATAAATACATACATATATTTCAGAGAGTGCCTTTCTACCTGGGTGATCATACGGTAATAAATCCTATATATGGAGTTGAGCCAAGAAATATTCATCCTCATGCCAAAATTTAGATTTACAGGTTTCTTATGGTGGGAATTGGCATTGTATTGGTTTTTTTAACTAAGAGGCCATGTCCAAAAGTATTCATATCTCTTTCTTTGTACTCAATTGCAAATCCTTTATCTGTCACCCCAACACATCAGACAGTCTTTATAATCACTAACAGTCTTTTTGAATGTCTCCACTGGGATTTTGTTACTCTTTGGGGTTGAAGGCCTTTTCTCCATCACTCTGGTCCTCACAGCTTTCACAGATTCTTGATGATTCCGGTCTCATCACTTTGAAATGTTGCTATTGTTGTCCGTTAATCAAATTGAGCTGTATGTTTAACATCATTACCTTGCTGGAAAGTCCAACGCTGCCAAAAGGACAAGCTTTCCTGCAGACTGCCTGAGGGTTTCCTCCACAATCTTAATGTCATACTTGTTTTTCATAATGCCATTTAATTTGTCTCAAACATTAGCTGCAAAACACCCCCAAAGTATTATAATGCCACCGCCATGGTTGACCATGAGGATGTTTTTTGGGGGGGTTGAATACTTCTCCTTTCTTTTGTGAAGCAATAGCCTCCTCTTTGTCTCCAGACAAGGACATTTTCATCTCATCTGACCACAGGACAGGCGACCAAAATGCTTTCTTCTTTGAACAGGTGAACTTTTGCAAAGGCTAGGTGAACTGTATGTGCTGGTGTTGGAGGATTGGAGTCCTCCTTAGTCAGCCTCTATGGAGACCAGCCTTGTTCAGTGTCTGCTCTGAGATATACATACAAGAAGTGCTCGGATTCATCAGGATGGTCTTGGTGGTCTTTGGGTTGTGCTTGGCTTCAGTGTGGAACTCTTTGTACTTTTTTGAATTTGCTTTGCAATGTGGTTTCTGACACTTGAAAATAATTGAATATGACTTTATAGCCTTTGCCCTGCCTTTCTTATGAGCAGCCACAATGTGCAGCTCTTTCTTAGTGATGGACCCTGCTAGCAGCTAACTGAGCTTTTAAGTTTCAGCTTCCAATTGACTGGTGATTGGCTGGTGAACTACCAGCTGGTCAATTCTTTAGAACATGGTAGAAATTACTAAAAGCAACTAAAATGGTACAGAAGCTGCATTTCCTCAAATTTTTCTAAAGATTTTAAGGGTGTGAATGATTTTGGACATGGCATTTTTAGTACAAATAATTTACATTTATGATTCACTATAACACAAATTCTTATCACTTGCTTATGTCATTTTCAGTCAAAAGAAACCTACCGGTCAAATGAAAGATTCACTATGAAGCTAAAAATAGCAGAGATCGGGCTTAACTGTAGATAGTTGTTGCAGAGAGCAACACACCAGAACAAAGTTGTGCACAATATTGCTGTGGTGAGGAGAGGACAGGTGAAGAAAACAAAAATGAAGGGAAGGAGGAGAAGCGAAGAGAGGAGATTGGAGGAAACAGGTTCGGAGAGGAGAGGAAACCAGAAGAAAGGCATCAAGAAAAAAGCAGAGAAGGAGAGAGGACGAGAAAATAAAAGGAGAAGTAAAAGAAGAAATGAGAAGTAAACATGACAGAAGAGCTGAGTAGAAAGGAGAGCAAACACGAGGAGAAACATACAGTAGTGTAGCACGTAACAGTGTTCAACAGAGTAGAAGAGCAGCCAGAGTACAACAGAACAGACGCCAAAAATAAAATGCATGAACCAACCTTTATATCTGCCCTGTAGTGGTCGGCTCTGCTCGCTGCCGCTGACAGCGATGACACTGAAAGTATATTCTTTAGACGGACTGTAGTCTGTTATCAACACCTTGGTGTCAGACTTGGATATTATGATCTCCCTCTGCTGACCACCTGACAGAGAGGAGAAGAAGAAGAAGAGGGGCAAAGGTTAAACTGGTGGATATTTTCTTCCATGCTGTTCATTTCTCGTTGCCACATCCTGTTGCTTGGAAGCAAAATATTAGTATTCTCACAACTGAGCCAATATGAAGTTAATTCAGCAGAAGAGCTGATTAACATTCTCCGGTCTGAAGGCAGCAAACGTTACGTTCAAGGTTGAAATACTTTGTAGAGGATTTGTTTGTGTGTGATACTCTTGTACTTGTGTTTGTGAGGCGCATACGGTATATTGCCACATAAACAAGCAAATGCAAGATGTTTTGTCGCTGCTACGTGAAGTCTGTTTAGACGTTGCGGCTTGTAGGCGACTCTTGGACAAAGAATAAAGGTTAGAGTTAGTTTTGGATATTTTCCGTTGCCCCTAAAACAAACTCTGTGCCTGTGTTCTCGTGCTCCCTGCTGAGCCGTTAATCGCCATTAGGCTAATAGGTCACATTATCACCCCTTTTTAATTCTGACCCCGCAATCAATCCGACCATCAATAAGGTGTGTGTGTGTTTGTGCGAAGTCTCTCAGCTCCTCTGTCCTTGCAGGGTGATGACTAATGACACCTGTGGGAGAAGGCGGATAAATCCCGCTGAAGGGGACTGCAGATCAGGTGAGGTAACGGCATTGATCAGATCTGCAAACTGTAAGGCGAACCGAACCGCTATCAATCAGCCAAGCATCGAGCTGGAGGGAAGGCAGACGCTCGGACGCTATATGACAACTGTTGCAGGCACTGAGAGTTCACGTCTCGGTTTTCTCAGGGTTTTCCTCCGTGTTTACATAAAGTAGATCTCCTTTAAACCAATTTATTAGACAACAGCAGCAAGGGATCACAGATTTATTGAGGGATCACCTAATATGTGTTTATTATTATTAGTAATACGGCCAATAGCTGATATCTGGAACTGATATATGTTTGCAGCAAAAAATTAAAATCCTGGAGTCCAAATTTCTAAAAATATTAATGTAAAACTCAGCTGTTTTTTTTAAAAATATATATATATATGTTTATTTAAAGAATACATTTTCGACACTGATCATTCAGTCTTGATTGGCTCTTCCACACGAAGAGTTACCAATGAGATGGTGATGTCTGCTCAAGGTGGCTTATCAGAGCTGAAGTAGCCCATTTTGAAATAAATTTAATAATCAGGAAAAGTGTTGAATACCAGATCCAATAATAAGCCTAGTTGACAATTATCAACACTTACTTTTAATAGGACAGAACTGGTCTTCTTTTTTTTTTGGATGCATGAATCAGCTTTAAAATTTTGCACCGAAAATGTTAAAGAACCGCCTAACGTCATGGCTCTATGCTAAAAATCAGGCCACACTTGACAAGCAATTAGCTTAGCTTAGCATAAATAAGCAGAAACAGCTCGTCTGAATTTCTGTAAAAGACAAAAATAGACCAACCAACTTTTTCAAAAAAGGGATTAATATGTTGTATCGTATTTGCATAGTAGTTGCTCAAACACAGATGACTATTTCTCAACTTAGAAGGCGCTACAAGTTGTAGCTTTGTCTTGGCAAGCAATATTCCTGATATTTATCTTCCACATAAGCCAGTCAGCCACATTAAAAATCGCTGACAGGTGAAGTAGAGCTTTGATCACATCAATGCAATGTTCTGCAACCTTTGGTCCTGACCAGAGACTGTATAAAAGATGGACGTAGCAACCGGCCCTGAAAAATGAAGCCAACCCGGAAGTGTCAACAACCTGCAGTATCACTACGTCCGCTAGTCCTGGCTCCAAACAGCCCTGGCTCCTATAGACTGGAATTGGAAAAGAAGTGATCACAGATCACAAAATACTGCATTCCTCCAGCTCAGGATTTTGTTCTTATTAGTTTTCATGGTCAAATCCAGAGATCAGGTGGCCAATCTGAAAATAAATCAATACTGAATTTTTATAAAATCATCAACATTTTGCGGGGCAAGGGGCGTGGCTGGCTTGATTGACAGTCGGCAGCGACCATACAGACGAAGCGAGCAGAAGGCGGTAAATGTGGGCGGGCAGAGAGGGCCCGCCTCTCAATCCGTCTGACCAATCGCTGCTCCTATGGCTCCGCCCCCCTCCCACGATTTTTGTGTCACTGGCTCCAAAAATCCAAGATGTCAACCAGGAAGTAGCAAAACCCTGGCTTCATTTTCTCAGTGCGGAAACCAATGGGTGACGTCACGGAAGCTACGTCCATCTTTTATTAAGTCTATGGGCCTGACATTCATGTACATGTTACTTCAACCACAAAAACAGAAGCAGCCTCCTCCAGCAGGATAATGCACCTAATCAGACCACAGAAACTGTTCAGGAACAACTTAAAGAAACGGGTCTCCAAACTGCTCAGACACCAATCAAATCAAGCATCTGCCGGATGTGATACAATGAGGCGAAACCACAGAGGGCCCACCTCGCAACAACAGAATCAGTCACCACAGAGCACCTGCAGAAGTCTGCCGTCCGGTCTGAGCTGTTGTAATGGCATCAGGAGCAGTTACACAATATTAGGAAGGTGGTTTTAAAGTTGTGGATTCTCAGCGTTCACGGCATCTCCACGAGCTGCCTACACTTGCAGCCACTTTTCTGTTTGTATATGTATTAAACAAATGAAATCCATCATGTTTACCAGCGAGTCTTGGAGGTGAATGCTTTGCAGAGTCAGGCGAGCAGCTTCTCCCTGCTTCAACTTTCTTTTTTATGCAACTCCAGGGTCTGGCTCCAGCGCACAAGTGGTATTGATCTTCTCATTTAACTCTGCACAGCAAAGTGAATAAGTGCATTTCTCCAAAATGTTGAACGAATCCTTTAAATTAGTTGAAAGCCTTGCAAATGTGCCTTACAAAAACTGCAGTTCCAACTACATAAATGTGATTTGTTTCCGTGACATCCGACAGCTGGCACACGAGCAGCAAAGACCATCGGCTGGAGAAGATGTCTTAAAATCATTAGCATCATCATCATCATCATCATCATCATCACTCCACATTAGGTGTAAACCAGCAGATTTTTTTTGACGAGTTTGTCAAATAGTCGATGCTTTACTTTAATTTTTTTTGTCACATTCATTTTAACCTAAAGGATAAATGTAAAAATGTTGGCTGGAGTTTCGTGGCATTCTGCTTAGCATGAGCGCCTTATCATAAATGCAAAACAGGCCCGGTTCAATCATCAGAAAACACACGCTGCCATGTTCTTGTTCTTTATCGTAGCTGACAAAAAGCCTTTAAGGCAACAGAACAAACACTTGATTAAAAAAAAGACGAGTCAAAAGTAGACAAAGCCCATAATTTATAACACACATACGAACATGTTGTGGCTTCACTGTTCTGATCAATTATACAACAAATAGAACAGAGCGAGAGAAAGAATAATGATTTTTAAAAGCTCCTCAACACCTCATACCCAGAATCCACTGCTCTGTCTTTCTGAAGTTATCTCAGAACTCCACCAAATATCATGTTTGATGTCTCACTCCTCACTCTCTGCCTGCTTTCTTCTTTCAGGTCAAACTTTAATTACATGTCATCAGCTTTTCTTTCATGAATCACTTCAGAATGTGAAGCTTATTCTGGAGTGTGGAACAACTCCACTACATCTGCAGGTCACAGTTTAAATGCACAATACGTCACATTGGAAAACCTACCTGGTGAGATTTAGCTTCTCTAAAAACAGTACACTGAAAACTTTAAAAAAAAACACAGAGGCAGACTTTATGAATGAGCACAAACGGCTTGGTTTTGGAAATATGTGTCTCGTTTACCGTCCAACGTCTGTCAAAGAACACAGCTGCTTCCTCGAGCGTTTTGACTGCATGAGGCCACACAGCGATGAGATGAATCTGTCCAGGGAATCCTCTTTAAGTACTTTGTTATCTGAAGTTCCAGCGCTGCTGATGTTATCCACATATTGTTTTTTGTTGTTTTTGTTTCTTTTCTTAAACCATTTGAGCCTTTTATGGATCCGTCCATAACTCACAGCTAAATTAGGCTTTGGTTGCTAGTTTTGTTTCGTTTTTTTGTGTTTTTGTGTTTTTTATAGGGTTCATGTCCTTTTTCAGTTACTTCCTGTTTTATTTTGAAAGTGCCTTTCCTCATGTGTCGCTGGCATTTTTACTTCTGCTCCTTGTCCTCCCTTTTGATTGCCCTGATTAGTTTCACCTGTGTCTTATCTTCCCATTTAGTTCCCTGTAATAATATTTTTATCTTTCCCTTTCTTTGCCATTTCCTGTGGTGTCAACCGTTAACCCTCCTGTTTGTAAGGTTTGTGTTTTACTTTAGGATTTTCTTTAAATTTGGAGTTTTTAAGTATAGTTTAGACTTCTCCTGGGTTTCTGTTTGCTCCCGACTATTTGTTCATGAGGTTTTTGTTTGGTTCAAGTTTTTTTTTTTTTTTTCGTTGCTGTGATTGAAAAGTTGACCAAAACAACAATGGAGGTGATGAAAACGTCTAACCGTTATTAGTCTTGTACGTATTGCACAAAACAGCACCACAAAAAGTTCAGATTCTGTTTGTGACGCTGCATGAGCAACATCACCCGATATTTCTGTGACAACTTGTAGATGTGCATTTCACCCTGGACCAGCAGAAGCAGCACCGTGTCAAACCCTGTGAGAATCTCCATCAACAGACCCGAGATGAACCAAGCTTCATGTTGAGCATAATCACTGGTGATGAGAGTTGAGTTTGCAGCTGCAGCACTCACAGAAGAAGGCACCAAGAAGAGCATGCTTGGTTTTCCTCAACATTCACGGGATTCTGCACCATGAATGCATCTCCCAGAGTCAGACTGTCCAAGTTCTTCTGTGACATTATGAAGGTTTCTGAGGAGAACCTTCAGGGCAAACAACCAGAACTGTGGCGTCATGGCAATCGAGTGTCCCATCATAAAATTTGTCTTTTTTTGTAGCTACACCAAAACATTTGTGGCTCTTCTCCATATTTGGATCCTTGCAACTCCTTCCACTTCCCTTCAATGAAATTCTGTCCGTACACCTACGACCCAGAGACCAAGTTGTACAGTGAAGGCCTGAAGACTCAGGAAGCATCAGGTCAGTTGCATGTCTGAGAGCATGCGAGTCATTTTGTTTGACATTCACAGGGTTGAGCGCCGTGAACTTGTCCCTCAGGAGCAATCTGTCAAAGCCGAGTTCTACCTCAACGTCCTGCAGGAAGAACATTCAGAGGAAATGACCTGAACGTTGCACGTGCCAGCTCACAGTGGTTTGATGACACACAAGTATTGTTGCTGTTCCAATGCAATCGTCACTCTTCACCGACGCTACTCGCTAGATTTGACTCCTTGGGACTTCTTTTTCTTCCCCAAAATGTGACTCCAGTTGAAGGTTAAGCATCTCGACACAGTGGAGGAGATCCAGTGTGTGCTGCAAATGATGCTTAAAGCTTTGACAGAACGGGGCTTGAAAAGAGAATCATGGAAGGAGCGCGGGGATCCATGCATCACTGTAAAAGGACACTACGTTCAAAGAAATGACGGCCAAAGTTAAATCAGGTTTGGTTTTTGCTTTTTATAGGTGTCGTCTCAGAATTTATTGATCGCTACTTGTACTTTAACTATACTGTTTTAAGTGCAGCAGTAAATAGACTCCTCTCCTATATCGCTGCTGTAGACACTACAACACAATTTATTGTGAAGCTCAGAGATCAGGACTGATACTGGATTATTCCTCAATATGTTCAGCTGCACTGAAACTTTTTCTCAGCTGGTTTTGGCTTCATCTGCACTGAGAGTTAAAAGAATAAATACAGACATGTGGCACTAATAACCAACACATGATTATTATGTACGCACAGATGCAGCCATACCATTTTAATTTTAAAATCATTGGCAGGCTATTGGACAGACATCCTGTGAGCGCTCATTTGAGTTCAATTTATGCGCTGTCACAAAACAGAGAATAAAGTCACCAGTCAGAGAGACACAGGCTGAGATCAATGCACTTTTTGATGCAGTAAGACCCAAGTTACGTCATCCATAGGAACACAAGCTGATAATGGGGAAAAGTGACGGGGTGCAATGTTTTAAAGAAAATACGCATTAAGTAAAAAAACCCAGCGAGTTGCTTTTGTTGGCAAAAGTGAGTCATCTGCTTCCACCTACAACCTGAATATTTATCCAGTTGCACTTTTTGCTCTTTTTGGAAAAACTCTGAGGAGAAAAAGGACATTATGCTGAGTCAAAAGGTTAGCCGCCGCTCTGACAGCCCCCCTTTGTGATCGAAAAAGATGTTTTATTCTAACAAAAAAGGACTTCAGCCGCTCTTAACAAGCTGTTGTTCACCTTATCTGACTCACAAAGGTATAGAAGAAAGTGGACATCAGGTTCTTGTGTCATCGTTTTGTTTGTTTTTTTTTCCATCATATTAACTACATGTTGTTTGGACGCAGCAAGGACACCGTTTAAAGTTTTTACTGCTGCCCTCCTCCCTGAGGATGAAGTGGCCATAAATTTGAGTTTTCCTGCTCCTTTTTAGCTGTCGGAGGCAGCGAGAAAATTGTCAGACGAGGCGTCTCCCACAAAGCATTTGTTTGCGAGAAAGAAGTTTTATGTTGCAAAGTGCTTATTCAGTGCTACTTATTCATTTTTACGTCGGCTGTGAAAGAATCGTCTGCAGCGTTCAGCACGGCATTAATAACAACAAACGCAGGCGAAGGAATTCATGTGAAGGATTCGAATGTAGGTGCAGTGCAATTACATGACAGAGGAGATGTTCAGGGGTAATTAAGGTGATTATTGCTAATGTTGAGCCTGTTCTGAAGAGACGAGGTCCCGCTCTGTGCATGTGCACTGATCCACTGGTGAGAGCTGCAGGATAACGGAGGACATCAGGCGTCCATCATGCCCATACCTCCGTTCAGCGATAATGCAGTTTAATGCTTAATGAATCGCTACAATGGCCGCCGCTGTCATTCAGCTGTCCTGGACTGAACTCCATCATGACTTAGTCCTACTGTCCTGTGTACCTATCGCTTCTAAAATCTGCTGACGGGCTCCTCATACGCAGCAAAAACACTCCCTTGTCTCAAACTTGGCAGAGGTGCAGGACAAACTCTGAGTCCTGCACATCTCTCAAGAGTGTAATCCCTTCAAAGAAGCTTTGATAAGAAGTAAATTACATAATCCCTCCTGACAGACAGAAAAAGCAAACTCATAATGGGATCCTTACTCCAAAATTTTCAAAGTTAAGTTTCACCTCTCTCGTGTGTGTGCGTGTTTAGTGCATGTGTCCAAACAGCTGGAGCGTCCTACCTGGTATGCTGTTGTAGAGAAACAGATAGCTGTCAAAGTCTCCTTTGGGCTCCTTCCACGAAACCAGGAGTTTGCTTGAGCTCAGCACTTTGAAACGGAGCCTCCTCGGAGCTGGAACTGAAGAATAATTTCACAGTTAAATCACAAAAAGCTAGAGGACCAGTGGAAGTGAATAATATGTTGATGTAAAACAATGACGCTCATTAAAAAGTCTCCAGCCGTCAACCAACATGTGTTAGTGAGATAAAAAGTCAGGAGTTGCACAGAATGAAACCACAAAGCGTGCCACACAAAGCTTGCAAAATCAAAGTGGAAATAAACGAGTGGTTGGACAGAAGGACGGAGAGAGGCTTGAGTGAATTTCAATTTTGAAGTTCCCGCAACCATGAGAGCAGTACATAAAGCAGGTTGGCACGGTGTGGAGCTCAGCTTCAGTTTGCTCAAAACAGCATGAAACGGGTTTTAAAAAGGCCCCGATTCAGAGGAAACTAGTCCAGTCAAATTCTCTTTACAGGATACAGTCCAAGGGAGTAAAAATAACACATTTACCAGCGGAGATATATATAAAAAAGGAAATGTTTGTGCCTGTGCCAATGGTGTAGGTGCATCTGTGTGCTGGTGATCTACAGCGTATGTAACAGGAGGAATGATTGGTGTCCAGTAGCTCACTCTGCTTTACAGACCAGTGTCAATGAAAACACATCTGCAGCAGCCTGGTAAAAAAAAGGGTGACAGCAGCCGTTCTCTGCACGAGTCTGTGTTTGTGCAGACTGTGGTTTCTTACAAACACAGACAGCTCATTTTGTAAAATCAAAGTGTGGTGAAGACGCAGGAGAGAATTTGACTGTTTTTCATCTACACACACACAGACGGCTAAAGAGAAGCCTGGAGAGCAGAAACGTGGAGAAGCGAGAACAGAGGAAACCATCATGTAGTATTTTTGGAATACTACTAATTCACCTCAGATGAAAACAAAAGTCGTTGACATGACCGTGATGTCTGCGACACATATCACCGTTTCATCATTTTCTCTAAATTCTTCTATGTTAGTTTGCACACAGAGAAGGCAGCACTTTTTCATTAATTTCTATAAATGACCAAACTATCATCCATGAATGTAATGACACTACTAATGCAGAGAAACTTTACCTGTCAGCACTCAAAACAAATGATTCTGTAATTGTATAATTCATTTCATACAGTAAGCTTTCAGTAAAACTTGATATAAACAGTTTTAATGATTTTTCTTGCTAGTAAAGAGCAAACTGATTGAATTACAGTTTTGCTGCAATCAACCGGAGCTCAATCTGCGCTCTTAAAAATAGAATTTTTGACTCAAATCCATGTAAAAATGTGACAAATCTGTCACTGATGGGGTCGTGAAAATTTTGGCACCCATGTGGAGGTTTTGAGTCAGTAAAACGTTGACGTGTTTTGACTAATTTCCCCCAATTGGAATCAGCAGCAGATCCGTCAGAGAAATAACTTGTTAAACGTCAAAGAATCCCTTTAAGCAGTAATAACGTCTCAAGGACCTCACACTTGAACTGCAAATAATCCCTCAGTCTACAGACGTCAGTTACAGCAGTGAGTGCTGACATATAAAGACTGTGCATTAGGCATGACGGAGGAGGACAGACAGACAGATACACAGGAGGTGATATGATGTTGACAAACCTGAGGTGCACTGTTCAGGATTTTCACTCGCAGATGAGAACAGACATCCATCTTTCTCAATGGAAAATCCAAAAAAAAGGCCATCACCAGAAGACACTTTATCCTCCGAACATATTATTACATGTGGAAAGTTAGAAATGAGGGACTCGGTTTGGTTAATGACCACGTTTTAAACGACCATCGACGACCTCATTGTGACTTTTTTTAGTTAGTTACCCCCAAAAACTGCTGATTTAAGCGGTCAAGTCAAAAAAATAAATAAATAATGCAATAAGTTGTTGATTTGGTCTGGTTTTTGTAAAATAAATATGGTCGTATGTTTATAATCTCTTGGACAGAACTGACTTGATGCAGATTTTTTACACTTTTCAGGATTTTTACCTGCAATTGAGAACAAACATCCATCTTTCTCAGTGGAAAATCCCAAATAAGGCCAAAACCAGAGGACGTTTCATTTTCTGAATTCATGATTATATAAAGAAAGGGGCTAATTTTGGCTAATTATTATGTTTTAAATGACCTTCGACTCACTCGTTGTGATTTTTTAGTTAATTACCCCCCCAAAAAAATGCTCATTTAAATGGTCAAGTCAAAAAAAAAATGCAATAAGTTGTTGATTTAGTCTAATTTTACTAGTATGTTGAGAATCTGGGAGATCAAACTAAATTAAAAGATTTCATACTTTTTATTGTCAAAAATCAATTATAAGCAGAGGTTAGAAAGTTCATATTTTCCAAAAACTAATTCCTTCCAAACATTTGTAAAATTTTAGTCATGGTATTACCTCATAAGTTAAAGTTCCAACTCTTAAAGAAGCCAAAAAAAAAAACAGAATCCAGTCTCATGTTGTCAAACAAGGACAACTTCTTGAACTTTTCATCAGCAGATCCTCTAACGCCGTTTGATCGCTTTGCAGAGACACAAACTTGCAGCACGACATTTTGCTCGCTGCTTTTCTTAAGTAATCACACCGTGCCACCTATCTAATACTCAGAATGCATAGGAATGAAACGGTATAATTACACCACACAATAAGAGTCTATGAATAATTTAAGTGTGTGATAGAGCTGGCTAGATTATTACTTTGGTATCATTTAGTGTGCTTGATAGTAGGTGAATTGAGTTGGCAGACAGGGGTACTAATAACTGGGGGAAAATTGCCTTGAATACCTTGATCTTTGCTTTGCATGTCAATGAACACACTCACACTGAATCATAAAAAAAAAAAAACTTGTGCAAAAGCTGAATGAGCCACCGATAACCCTCTGTTATGCAGTGAATGAATGTCAAGTTCTATAAGTTGAAGGCAATTCCAGAGACAGCAACTATGATTAATGAATATGGACATAATAGCAGAGACTGCCGACGGAACACGAGGGTCTCTGATATAAATTACCCTTCACAAACCGACACGTCTGTTCTTGTTTACCACCGTACAGCCATAAATATCATTCACTCCGCCGTCCCTCTCTGTGAATCACAGGGCCAAGACGCTTTAGTGAAACACGTTGAACATCACCTCTCTGTGCCTCACAATAAATAGGAAGTAGTGGACACACTTCACATGCCCCGGCTGAAAGGCTTGACCCACCCTCAGAGCAAACCCACCTATAAGAGAACAGTGAATTATGAAGATTTAGGCAATTTAGCTGAAAGAGTTACACGACTGGAACCGGCGAGCCCCCAACAGCTACTTGCATGAACTTCTTGCCAGGCAGTAAATGCAATTTCAAAGATTTGGCAGAACTGCTGCGACTACTGCATAGCAACGAAATTTTGCTCCAGTAAATAGTCTGAGTCACCGCGGGCCCCAGTGAAGAAAAAAAAAAAATTACAAACCCCCAGTGTGAAAATTACACAAATCCTTTCAAAAACGATATTTAACATGTTCTCTCCTCGTCTAGCTGAACCTTAATTCCAACGGTCTAATTTCAAGTCTGAACTTGAGTAATCTCCTCGCTCTGTGGGGAGCGAGAGCTACAGAAGTCTTTTAACTGGAGCCCCAGTATGAACTGGAATTATGTAGGTTACAGCGATACAAGCACAGCTTGACGCCCCAGTATGAGAAGAGACTAGTCTTCCCAGGATTAGGAGCAGTGAAAGCTAGCAGGGATTCCTGGTAGATGAGTAAACGCTCGCCGTCCAGTCCTCTGGTTCACTTCATCTCCTCTCTCCATCCCTCCCCTCGGTCCTCGACTCTGTTTCAACTCTCACTCCGAGCTTCGCCTCGCCTTCTTCATCTCATGTTCCCTTCTTTCTTCCTTGCTTAACAATCTCTCCATTCAACTCTCGTTTGTCTGTCTGTTTCGCCTCATGTCTTTCCTTTGTCTTCTCTGAGCTTTCTGGCTTTTCTCAATATCTCTTTTCATTGCCAATTGCCTCTTTCCTCACCTCTCGATCCCCTCGGCTTCTTTCTGATTCCCCCCATCTTCCTCTCATCCCATCTTCTTTTGTCCACGTTTCCCCTCCACTCTGTCAACCACACTTTGATCCTTCCTCCCTTTTCCTCTGTCGTCTATGCTGCACTTCTTTCCCTTCATTTTTTTCTTCCTTTTTCTAAGTCCATGGTTTCCTGGTCCTCCTTCCTCCAGATAAGCCTTGTACCGACTCCATTGTGAGCATTCAGGCTACAGTAGCTTCACTAATACTCTGGATTTATGGACGACAACTGTTGGCTTGCTCTGTCACCAGAAGATAGCTACTGTGCTATACATGGGGGAGACGGGGGAAGAGCGCACGTATGTGTGTGCACGTGTTTAATGCCAGTTCAGCACTCTGCAGCCGACGTCGTCGTTCAATGTGGCCGGCGTCTCGTTTGTACAAGAACTACTCTGTTCACTGAGATAGCACTTAACCCAAATCCACTCTGGCTTTTTCTTCCCACCTCTCCGCTCTTTTTATCTCCTCTGCTGCTCTCATGGAACACTCCTCGCTTTTATCACATCTTCTCCTCTTATCCTTGGGTTTAAACTCTCTTCTACCTCTCATCTTCCCTTCTCTTCAGCTCTTTTATCATTTTATTTTATTATCTTCTCCTCTTCTGCCCTCCACTCTGGTGCTTTAGTGACTTAGCGCCTTTTTTCTCACGTTTTTTTTTTTCTTCTTCTTTTTTGCTTACCTGTGCAAGTGATGCCTTATTCCCCCCTTACACTCATCTCTCTATCTCTCTGCTGCAATGTGTGTGTGTGTGTGTGTGTGTGTGCGTGTGTGTGTGTGTGTGTGTGTGTGTTGCATGTTGCCGTCCTCGTGCAGTCCAGTGAAAGACGTCATAATATTTTGCAGGTCTGCCAACCAACAGTAAAAAACCATAAAATACTCAGTTGGGTTAATTCTGCAGGAAATGATGGACATTAAACTGGAAGGGGATATTAAATTTGAGAATCTGCTACTCTACAGTCACACATTCCCAGCAAACATCCCCAGATTTTGCCAAAAGGACTGTAGGAACTCTAAATTCAACTGGACTAAGGCTCTTTGGTCTAGACACAATCTTTGGTAGACAACAAACATCATCACAGTTGCACAGTGAAGCACGGTGGCGGCAGCATCATGATGTGGGGATGCAGTTGGACGGCTTGTAAAGGCAGAGGGTTGAAGTAAGGAGAAATCCTGGAGGACAACCAGATTCAGTTTGCGGGAGAACTACCACTTGGGAGATTTGTTTTCCAGCATGACAGTTACACAAAGCATACAGTCAAAGCTGCAGAGAAAGTCCGAGTCAGAGCCCAGATCTCAATCCAATTGAGAATTTGTGTCTGGACTTGAAAAGGGCTGTTGATCCCTGTGCAACCTGACAGAGTTTGAGAAGTTTTACAAAGATGAATGGGGTAGAATTACAGCATCCAGATGTTCAAGGCTGATTGAGGTCTATCCACAAAGGCTCGACGCTGTGACTGCAGCCAAACGTGCATCTCCTGAATACTGACCTGAAGAGGGTGAATACTTATGCAATCAATTATTTTATATTTTTAAGTATTTGACAATACTTTGTACAAATTTGTTTTCACTTTGACCTGTGAGACTTTTTTAATATAAAGTCTTGATTCACACTTTTGCCTTCGAAGCGAGCTTCATGTGCAGGGATGCACTGCTCCCAAAGCTCCTGCACTCGCAAGAGCACATTTGCAGTTTCACCATGGAAACTTAAAATTCATCGTCAAACTGACCCAGTATTCATGTTGAGGTTCATCACTGGTGATGAGTGTCTACAGCTGTGGCTTAGTGACCAAACAGCAGTGGACGAGCCTGCAGTCTCCACGACTGAAGACGACACATCAGGTCAGGAGTGCAGCTGATAGCAAGTTTGTTCAATATTCACAAAGTTGTCCCTCTGGGTCAGACTAGGCCTTGTTCTACTGAACCATCCTGGGACGTCTGAGGGAGAAAGTTCAGGACAAACCTCTGGCAGGTGCCACCATGAGACCGAGCACCAGCTCACAGGATTTGTCTACCTGCAACTTCTTCCTCTTCCCTAAAATGATATTCAAGTTGAACGGTCACTGTTTTGGCACACTTTATAGAACATGACCTCCAAGGAATGTTCCAAACCTGACAGGAGCACCAGGAGCAGTGCATCGCAGTGAATCCATGGGAAGACTTTGAAGGGCCAAATTGAAATCATGTGCACAGGGTTCTCGTCAGCATTATAACAAAGCAACGGCCTGGTACGCTGTTGCCTGGAAAAAGTCCGCTGCAACTTGGGCCGTTACGTCGTTTTCAAGGGTATGTAGCAGGAAAATATTTAACAACAAGCGCCACAAACCTTTAGCAGCTAAGAGTAAGTATTATTTTAAACAAGTAACATTTTCTAACTCCTATGGAAGTTTTTCTCCAACTACAATGTCTGCTCAACCCTGAGTCACTTAAAAAAATAAAATAAAAAAGCACATCAATGTTCCAAAACGTTCGTCGTCTATTTCATGCTTTTCAGACTGCAGCTACTTCACCTGAAACTCTCCATTTGTACCTACACTGCGCTATCCATGCTGTGTAATTTGGCATGTGCATGCATACTGGATGTAGAGTGAACAGGGTATGTAGGAGGATATTGTGCACTAACACAGTTTGTACGCTTCTTTTGTTCCAGCACCAATCTCCTGAAAAAAGCATTCATATTCCTCCCAAAAACTTAATCAGCTCATATTCCAGTAATTTGCTTATTTACAAACACAGAACATTATCTACATGCTCTGGCAATAACGAGAGGGCAAAATTAGAGCAGCTCCTGCACATCACCTCTCCGGCAATTCGATGCTCCATTTAGTGTAAAGTGGCTGATGATTATGACAAGCCAGATCACCATCAACAGCGGCAGAGTGGCGAGGTGACAGCAGTCAAGGTTTGGATAAATTAGCAGTTTTTAAATTCAAAACAGGTTGTTCCATCTCGTCCTCTCTTTTGTTTATGAATAAATGATTTCTCATCATTGGCTCCTCTCCCTGTTCATTATAACTGAAATTATTGGCCAACACTTTCACTCATACTAATCCACCAGGCTGCCCTCTAACCACACACACATCACACACAAAGACAAAAAGTGCAATATCTCTGCAAATGTGCTTTCAAGCGCATAATCTGTTGTGATGCCTCCTGAAGCACGGCATTGACCCAGACTGTCAGCCAATCAACAAAATCAATCACAATAATTAACTACGTGCATGGTGTGCACACACATTTCTTTACAATAACTGACTGACTCATTCACATAATGAATAAGTACTCAATGAGCAATAGTTGTACTTTGTGACTGAAAGTGAAGTCAGAGTTCAGATGTAACGGTGGCAGACGTCCACCAGCAGCACCGTGGGGCTTCTTTTCTCCATCTATCCTGCTTTTGTTGCCGCTGCACTGGAAAGAGCAACCCCAAGTGTCAGGTCACTCCATCTGAGCTGGAACAGAGAACTAAATTTACATTTTCCTTTTCAACACTCTTCAAGGCCGAAGAAACAGCCAGAGAGAGAAAAACAACAATAATCCACTTGGTTGCACAGTGCTCCGTTTCTGCAGCGAGAACAGCATCAGAGCCGTTCCCACAGGTTAGACCGAGAGGAGCAAAGATCTCGTACAGCTGCAGCTTCATGTGCAGCACAGACTGTATATTGTGACCAAATCCTGTCTTCTGAAAAATAATTCATATTCAGTACACCACGCAGAAAAGATGATTGATAGGAAATACAATGCAGCCAAGAGGACGTTTTTTTTAGCCAGACACTGGAAGGCGATGTCTGTCTGTCTGTCTGTCTGTCTGTCTGTCCACTCAAAAACAATTGGCTGCATCGCTGTGGAATTTTCGGAAGACATTTATCTTCCTGACAAGATTAATCCTACTTAATTTCAGGATTCTCTGACTTATTTAGTACCTCCAGCAGGGCCAAGCGTTCACATAAAGTGAATTATCTCAAAAACTGTTGGACGCGTTGCCGTGAAATATTGACCGAGACAGTCGTGGTCTGCAGAGGATGAACCTGGATGAGTTTCCCTCCAGTGTTACAGTTTTTAAGTTCAAGTGAAATTTCTTGACAGTCGTCGTGAAATTTGCTTCACATATTCAAGGTCTCTACATAAACTCTACTTGCTGTGTTGATAATTCAGAAGTCAAAGTTTCCATTTATCGAATGCTGCTCACTTGACATTCCCCTCAGTCTCAGCTGCTAAACTACGCTGGTGAACCCGACCAATATTACCTGTTAAACAACTGCCTATTAGCATTTTTATTGCCAGCACGCTATATGCTGATATTACCATTTAACTCAAAGCGCTGCTGTCCCTGAGTAGAACCTGACAGCGTGTGTCTCCCAAAAATTACATTCCTTTACAGCTGAACTGCAAGTATAGTTTGAGGGCATTTTCTGCCAGATTAGGTTTGTTTAGGATGTAGCACAATTACATACCAATCAGCACATCTTTGCAATGCATTTTATTGTTTTACTGACACTCCTTTCAGCCAGCCAACCGTATATCGTCACCCTGGCAACCCAAACACTGGAGGAGAAGCTTCAAATATGTATAAGCTTCAAAGGTGCATGATATTTTTCCCTAAATTTAACCCTGTAGTTTTGCTTCCTAAACCTAACTAAGCTTCTAACAAGTGGTTATCCTCGTGAAAATGTCAACCAAAGGGTGATATTTTCCTAAACTCAACCAAACAGGGAGTGAAAACTGTAAGTAAACAGTGAGTTTAAACTTGTGGGTGAAAGTTCTGTCGCTGAATCGTGCTTCCATTCTCCCTTCCTGCTTCCTCATGCAGACTTTGTAGCCGTTTTTAATCTGGAAGCATCACGATCTGAACTTTTTTGTAGTCACTGGATGCAATTCAGTGAAACTCTTCGTTTTATCAGTGGGGACGCTACAGACTGGAGTCTCTGCTGATGGGGAGAAGCAGCCGAATGGATCCGATGTAGGTCAGACATGTGCTGAGTAGACACATGTCATACTTGCATCTGCAGTTTGAAAAGTGATGTCACAGAGCTGCTAGTATGCTGATATTGAATGTATGTACAAATGACCATAATTATTCTAAAAACAAGGGTTCACAAGGTGTTTTGATAGACAAAGCAAAAGCAAGATACCCAGAAGGCCAAATAAAGCAAGATTAAGGTGAAATTAGTGATATTGAAAAGGCAAAACAAGCAGATGCAAAAATACAAAATGCAAATAACAAAAGCAATAAAATCTTAATAGGCAATAAAAAGGCAACTTTGCATTAAAGCAAGTCTATAAAAATGCTCATTTTTACAAGTGATTTAAAAAGAAGTCACTGATTTTGTGAGTCCTCAGGCAGGTTGTTTCAAAGCCGGCGGGGCCTGATGGCAAAACCATGATCACCTTTAGATTTAAGCCTCAACTCTAGAACAGCCTGAAGGGCCCCAACTGAGGATCTAAAGCTACCAGCTGCCTCATACGGCATCAACATTTCTGATACGAAGCTGTGAGGCCAGAACTAGATGTGTTTTAAAGTGATCAGAAAAATGTTAGCAACATTACCAAAACAAACGGGTAGCCAGTGGAGAGAAGGCAGGACTGAGATGGTGCGATGTTTTCTGCTAAAACCAGTAAGAACCTCATAGCTGCTGAATTCTGAACTAGTTGGAGGCGGGAGAATCACTTTTGGTTGATGCCAAATGCATCTGCAAAACGTTGCATAAATATTTATGTGTAAGGAAACAGAAAAAAAGAGTTTTTGTGCAAAAAGAAAAAAGAATGTTCTCAACATATTTAGCAAAGGAAATTTGCATTATATAAGCATATAGTTTGTAGGTGACCATGTTGCTGACTAACAAAGTCCGTTTGCTTTATTATCTGTTTCAGCAGTGCCATGTTGCCGTGCTGGTTATATTTCAATTGATTGTAACTTGTTTAATAAAGTGTGGCGCTTCTTGACACAAGGCAGGCGGCACAGCAGGATTAGCATTTCTTTATGTAGAAAAAAGGTTTGCATTAATGAAGTAATATTCTTGGGTCTTGGCAGTTAGGCCTGAATTCCACATCGTTTGTTATATCTCTTGCAGTAAAACCGTCCTGGACTGATCCACTCTTGGTTGGGAGTTTCCTGACGATACCCAGACGTGTGTTGTATATACAAACACCCCGCATGGGCAGAGAACACACACTAATCCTAAAGCTGAAATCCCCTCTGACCAGATGTTGCAGCTTACAGACACACACCAGGCAAAAAATTAATGGCCATCACATGGTTCCTAATGAAGGGATTGAACGGGGCACACTCCCATCATGTCCGGGAGGTCGTCCATGTTCGGCTGTGATTCACCGGGATCCAGTCCCAGCCTAATTTACTGTGTCACACTTCTGTCTCACCTCTCATTTCTGTCTGCCTGCTATGAAAAAAACCTGACCTTTCAAAGTGCTGATCAAAACTGAAAAAAAAAAAAAAGTCCTCAGACAAAAAGAAGGCGGTGGTGGAGGAAGAGATGAAAAAAATAACTGAAGATAAACAGAGCGAGAAGGATGGAGAGAGACAGAAGAAAGAAAGAGCAAAGAGTGAGGACTACATTAGAGCGGCAGAAGGGCAGCAGAAGATAGAGAAGTCATACTTTCAAAGCTATCGCTGTTTAATAAGGAAAATAACCACAAAGCAGCTCTGCACTTATTAATTCAGGATTTAAGCCTCTGAACCCCCTAAAACCCACTGGTGGGTTTGAAAGACATGTGAGAGGAAAAAAAACAGGGAAAAAAAACCCAAATTACATCATTTATTAGTGCCAGAAACTGGAAAAAAACAGCAATATTACTTTGGTTTTGAACTTTCAGATGGTCCTTCAGCTAATTACATGTGACGCACAGTTCCGTTGGGTAAATTAAAAAGAAAAATTAATGTTTTAAAATGTATCAAAATCATCCATCCATCCATTATCTATACACCGCTTAATCCTCACTAGGGTCATGGGGGGCTGGAGTCTATCCCAGCTGACTCAGGGTGAAGGCAGGNAAAATAACCACAAAGCAGCTCTGCACTTATTAATTCAGGATTTAAGCCTCTGAACCCCCTAAAACCCACTGGTGGGTTTGAAAGACATGTGAGAGAAAAAAAACAGGAAAAAAAACCCAAAATTACATCATTTATTAGTGCCAGAAACTGTAAAAACAGAAATATTACTTTGGTTTTGAACGTTCAGATGGTCCTTGAGCTAATTACATGTGACGCGCAGTTCTGTTGGGTAAGTTAAAAAGAAAAATCATGTTTTAAAATGTATCAAAATCATCCATCCATCCATTATCTATACACTGCCTATCCCAGCAAACTTAGGGTGAAGGCAGGTTCACCTGGACAGGTAACCAGTCTATCACAGGGCTACACGTAGAGACAGCCAACCAAGCACACTCACATTCACACCTACAGACAATTTAGAATCACCAATTAACTTCAACATGTTTGTGGACTGTGTGGGAGGAAGCCGGAGAACCCGGAGAGAACCCACACTGCACGGGGAGAACATGCAAACAGAAAGATCCCGGTGCCCCCACCAGGACGCAAACCAGCGACCTTCTTGCTGCGAGGCAACAGTGCTACCAACTGCACCACCCTGCAGCCTGTATCAAAATCATTTCATTCTAAATGTCACATTTTAAAAAAATCAAAAATCAAAAATAGCCTGGTTGGGCAGTGACCCATGAACAAGAGCTGTAGAGTCACCGACGCAGAGGTCGTGGGTTCGAGTCTGGCACATGACCATTTACTGCAGGTCTTTCTCCCACTCTTCTCTCCATATTTCCTGTCTCTATCTCCACTTTAAACTATAATAAAAAAGAAACTAGAAGTCAATAAAATAAAATAAAATGCACTGACAAGATTCTCTAAGAAAAACAAAAAAAAATTGGTGCTTCTCAACGCAATTGAAAAGCTACGAGTGACTTGGCTGCAACCAAAAATTCACACGACTGCTCGGCTGAACTGCAGGCAGTGTTCACACAGAGCAGACAGGATACAAGTATGAAAACAAATTAGAGAGATTAAGAGCAAAATAAAACATTCTTGAACAATAAAATAAATGCACGTGGTTCACAAATGGTGCACAGAGGAGCAAAATGTCAACAAGTTGCTGAAAGATACGTTCAGCATCGTGAAACATTTTCTACAGCCAGCTTGTAGAGGTTGTAAAAATGGAAATAGTCAAATATCTATAGTATGTAGAGCTGCCATTTTTCACCTGTGGGCATGTGGTAAAATCTAACTTTCATTTTTTGTTTCTATTGTTTATAGCATGAATGCACTGCAAAAACAGACAGGTTTCAGTGCTGTTTCCAAAGAGGGGCAGGACTTCATATTGCAGTGACAAATGAGCCCACAGTGAGTTCAAAATGTGTCGGGAGCAAAGAAAAATGCCCAGAAACTGCTTTGGAGTTCAGAAGGTTAAAACAAATAATTGGCCTGAAACAAATACTACGTAACCTACTGGAAGACGACGGGATGAATGAAGTATTTTTAGGGTGGAATTCACCTTCTAATTCAGCTGTAAAAACAGATCAATAAAAAGGATTGTGTCACGCGTGGTTTATGAATTTTTAACAGCTTGAGAGAATCAGTGTAGTGATCCTTTAATCAAGACCTGCTGCTTCCCTGCTCCTCTAACTCCACATCCTGGAAGGAATGTGAGCTACACACACACTCTCACACACACACACACTCTCTCGGCACACACACACACACACACACAAAACACACAAATACACTTGCATGCACACACACACACAAAACAGGGTCAGCTAAATGTTTAAGTGTCCCTCTGGGTCATTTTCATATGATCTCTATCCAGATAGCTAAAGTAGGTCTGACACTCGACACCAGCTGCCAAATGCAAACACACACTCCCATGAGCTCATGCACAACACACACTTATAGCAGCACACACACACACACACACACACATACATATATATATACAGTGCACATTCAGCTCAGAGCTCTTGGATTTATTTGTTGGAATAAGCTGAATTTTCTCACTCAGAGCATCCAGCAGCTGTAACATCTGTCACTCAATCACCTGACCCCCCTGCTCCTAATCATATGATTAAAAGGGACTACTGGGTATTAAGAGATTTTAGAGAGGAGCAGCCCAAAGAGCGTGTCACAACATCTGAGTCTCATTCAGAAAAAAAAAAAACACACCACATCTGTTTCTCTTCGACGTAGTGCGCCGCCATGGTCACATAATGACATAATAACATATGTTCAACTGGAAGTCAAATGTGCATTTCTTAATAAGAATGCAAAACCAGACAACAGCCCCACTTTGTGATGAGACTCGGTTTGATTAAATCAGGCTCGCTGAGGTGAGGTTAATTGCAAAGCACACTGGAGTGTTATATATTGTGCGGCACATTGCGCAGCAAATCATCTCGGCGTGAAGCTCACCGTTACAACACATTTATTAAAAACCCCGCGTGAAGAGCGGCAGCACTGGCAGCGGGGGTTGCAAGCGTTGCTGCCGGGGTCGAAGCGGCACGATGATGCGATACAATCTGATTGGAAGGAGTCTGCACATTAAAAAAAGAGGGATGGCGAAGGAGGAGACGTGGTGAGGTCAGGTGAGGGAAGAGGGAGGGATGTGGAGATAGTGGAGGTCAGAGAGGTGAGGGAAGGCTGGAGGGCAGAAAGGAGAGAGGAGTGAGTGGAATGAGACGGGAGAAGAAGTTGGATGGCCAGAAATCGATGAAAGTTTCAAGCAAAGGAAATCTGGACGGAGTAGATGAAGGGGTTTGGAGTTTGATATGAAAGCAGGAAAGGAAAAGTTGGGATGAGAAGCAAAAAGAGAAGAGAGATGATTGGACGAAGCGTCATAAAGTACTTACCCTGACCCTGTGCTCTACTGGGGTAATACGAAACAAGAGCCAGCAACACCAGCGGAGCCCACAAACACCTGATCTGAACCTTCGACAGCATCCTCACGACCAGCAGCCTAAACCTGCAAACAGAGAGGAAACATTCGGTTGGGAAAGTGAAGGAAAAACCAAAGCGAAGGCAGACGGAGGCAGCAGAGAGAAAAGGGGGATTTCAGTGTGCATGAATGCCATTCAGCTGCAGAGACACTCGGTGGGTCAACGGGACCCACCTTACTCCACTCACAGCTCCGGAGGGCTGATCTGGAGTCAGTTATTTGTGTCTAATATCCACTTTTTGAACAATTACAGAGCAGAGGCCCCCGACGGGCCAGACTGACCGCAGAGCAGCGGCCGAGGCCTGCCGCCTACACAGGACCAAACAGTGGAGGACTTTGTTCCAGAGAAGACAAGAAGAAGAAGAGGGCTGACAGGAAAACGATGGACAACAGCCGGAGTGACAGACGGCCAGAGAGCAGTTTGATTGACAGTGCAGGGAGGGAAAATTTCACAAGTGCCATTGTCCGAGCAGCAGATCAGACACAACAGCTCCTCTCCCATCCTCCCCTATCTCATCTCCTCCTTTCACCCTTCACTTTTTGTTCTCTGCAGCCTCTCCTACACGTTTCCTTCCCCCCCTCCTCCTCCTCTCTCCCTTTTTGCCTCTTGATCTTCACCACCTCTCCAGTCTGCCACTCATTATTACGAGCTGAGGGTTGGACACACACCCACTAACACACTTAACACACAGACGTCTTATCGTTTCTGTCTTAGGAAACACACACACCTCGCTGGCTTAAACCATGAATAAAACAGCATGTGGAGCAAAAAGAAAAAAAAGTTGTTTCTACAGTCTGATGGAGGGGGGTAACCCTGAGAGAAGAAGCAGCTCCTTCAATTCAGACAGTGTCAAAAGAGCAGAAAAATGACAATGCATATTAATAAGCATAAAATACTCCAGGAAATAGGGTGATTTTTTTTTTCTCTTTACAGATCAGCCTTGAGACAAGAATGAGAAGGATTAAGCTGGAATAAGTAACACAAGATGCAAGAACATAAACATGAACACACACACAAATGAGAATTAATTATTCTACATGAAGATCAGACAGAGCAGGTTCAGGTAAAAGGCAGCAGGTCGAGGCCTACAACAGGCACAAGTTTCTCCTGTGAATGTCCACTTTCTTTCAATCCAAAGGGCAACTTTGCAAACTGGTTAATTGGTTAATGAAAACCAGAGTTCAGGCGTCACCCATTTACTGGAGGAAAAAAAAGCACTTTATTCTCTGTTTTAAAGGCAGTGGACACAATATGACTGATAAATTAAATGAAACACCGCAGACAATCCTACACACACGCATTATTACTATAAAAGTGCAAAGAAAAATAGAAGAAGGGGAGAAAAAAAAGCGCAGGCGACTTGTTTTATTGTGGCAAACAGCCCTCAGCCTGACAAAATCAACGCTTTATAAATCCATTTTCCACCTGCCTGTGAGCCTGCAACTTGCTGATCGTTTTCAAAGTGCAGCCGTCTGATTTAATCGAAGTTTCTCCGCCTGATTTGGGGCCAAACTCTGAGATTTATTCAAATTAACTGATTGCGTCGCGCCGCACACCTGAGACCGACTCCGCCGCACGCACGATGAATGAATGAAATCGCCTTTTCATACCTCTCCAGTCATCAATTCAAAGCGTCCTTTTTATCCCCAGAGGAAATCCTCTGAATACCAAAGACTGCTGCTGCCTGCCTGCCGCCGCTGCTGCCTCCCAAAGCGTTCCTCTTTCTTTCTTTCTTCTTTCTTTTTTCTCTCACTCCTTCGCTCCGGATACAATTCGGTCAGTCCGAAGTGGGTGTTTCTCTCCTCGTTATTCAGCCATCCCTCCCTCCAGCTATTCCTCCCTGTCCCAGCCCTCTCCTTCGCCCGAGTTCATCTCACAGAGAGAGAGAAAGATAGAAGCAGAAAGAGAGAGAGAGAGAGACCGAGAGAGACGCGAACCAGTGGCGCTGCGCAAAATCCTCCGCTGCCAACCTGCAGGTCTCAGATCGCCTTCAGCCCCTCGGGGCCCTTCATGTGGAGGACATATCCGTAATCTGTGGCTTTAAAACGATCCACACGGTCGTTACTGAACCTCGTTTTCTCCTTTTTTTTTATGTGTGAGCGCGTAAGACTTGTAGAAATAATAATAATAAAGAACAGAAAGTCCGTGTGAAAATGGCTCTGCGCGCTCGGAGCAGGTGCCTGTTCTGTGCCCCGCTGCTCCGCCAGCTTTGAAGTTAAAGGCACAATGACACAGGTTTTATTGCTCAGCTCAAAGTTGGGCTTTCAAAAGAAACAATCTGACCAAAGCCACACGGAACATTCCCAGTTCACAGTTTCACCAGTTCACAAAAGCCCACGGAACAGCTTCCTTCCACGGAACCAGTTGGTCACTTGTTTCCACGATACAGAGAAAAAAGATCCAGTAGGAAACCTGCTCAGAGATGTTCAATGGAGACAAAACTTCATGAGCAGACAATTTATTCCTGATTCAAGTGAATTTCTACATGAGATGAGTCAAATTATTTGGTTGGATCTGCGCCTGAACACTTGATCAGACTGCCAGAACTCTTTAAATGAACTGTTGATGAAGTTGACATACATGAGAAGATGTTGTAATCAGCATCTTAATTCTTCACGACCTGAGACTGGGTCTAAAATCCCTGCAGAAACCTTCAATCTTCAATTCATTCAGGTTTGGCTGATAAATATTTAAGATGCACAGTTCACAAAGCTGCAAACAGCTTTTTAACATCAAACACTTTTACATGCACAAAACGTACTTCAGGCTCTAAAAATGTGAAATCAAGGATGAAATCAGCTGACAATCTTGTTCTATTTGCATCTATCCTGTAAAAAAAATATTAAAAATCTGGGAGGAAGGGTGCCAGCAAACAAAAAAAGCTTCAAATACAGTGGAATGGAAACTATAAAGGCAAATATCTGTAAAATCATGACGTTATTATGATGTTATTATAACAATTTGTAAAATTACAGATTTTTATTGTGGACATCATGTTGAGTGTGAGCCTGTTTTTTCTTTCTTTCTTTCTTTCTTTCTTTTGTTTTTATTTTCAGTTAACAGACTGATTTAACCAGATATGAGCTGGAATTTGTCAAAACTGTCAAAATAACAGGTAAAAAATTATTTACCATTTCTTCAGTCTTTCACATACAAAGTTTTTCCTTTAAACAACAGCAGATATCTGTAAAGTAATGACAGCTTTTAAACATTAAACATTAAAAGTCCTCTAACTTGTCTTTCTTCTAAATTATTACTTTCAAGTTAACCGAGTAGCATCTGAGGAACATTAGAACATTATAATTAGTTTTAACTGTACAAACAATCCAAAAATATGTGATAAGTGATTCAGGAGAAGCTCAAAAATCGTGGATATTCACGGGAACTTTCATGAATAGGAAGGTTCCTGAAGGATCCTATAGGAACCGTTCATAAGTCAAAAGGTTCCTGGAGGATTTTTTTATTTTTTTGTAGTTAGATGAAGGCCTAACTAACACCTGCGCTTACATTTTCTTTCATTTATTTTATTTGAAAACTTCATTTTAAAATCTTAAATCTTCATTTTTCATTTTCACTTCATTTTTCCCTTCTGGGATGAATAACGTATTTTTCATTTCATTCATTTCATTTCATTTCATTTATTGTCACCGCATACATCGCAATGTCTCAGATATCACAGGCCTGATTTGTTGAATATTTTGCTGAATTACTGCGCTGTGGTGTCTGTGAGCTAAATATGAAGCTCGTCTGCTACAGCCAGGAGGGGATTAGCTTAGTTTAGCATGAACAGAGAAAACAAGGGTAAACAGCTCAACTGGCTGCGTCCAAAGCTTAAAAAACATCCACCCACCAGCACCTCTAATGCTTCACTATTTAACACTGTATTTATGGAGTTTAAAACTGAAAATGCGGCTTTATGGTTTTATGGTGGGCTGTGATTCAGGCTGTTGCCAGGCTTTATGCTAAGCTAACCATCTCCTGGTTGCAGCTTTACAGGCCTGAAGGTGGCGTCACTTCCTCATTACGTCCTAACAAGCGAGCAGAATGACACAAAACGTAGAACTATCCCTTTATACCAAATTGAGCATTCCAGCGGGTCGGTCAGCACCAGCGGTTCCTTTCAGAGAAGCGACTCGAGTGCACTTTGTAATCCTGTTTATACTCTCAGCTCGTCTGCTGTTGAAGAAACTTTGCCCCGAGGGCGTGAAGAACGGGAGTCATGGGAAACAGTGAAATGTGCCGGTGGCTGGCTGAGTTGAAACGGCGAATAGCTTCACTCCAGGTGTGTCCCTGAGGCACACACACAAAGACACACACACACACAAACACACACCTTAGCCAAACAACTGTCCAGATGCCATGAGCACTATAATCAGGTGGATAAGGATTCGGTGTCCTCCTCCCACCTCTTTCTTCCTCCAGCCTCTTCCTCCCTTCCTGTCCTTCTGTCGTCCTCTTTCCCTTCATCTGTTGCCCATCTGACTCAGACCACACACGCCACAACAAACACGGCACACTGCTGCACGGCCAGCGTACACAATTAGGGCTGGAAGCTACAACCTCAAATCTATATCCAGATCAATGATAAGCTCTGTAACAATAAATGGAACAATATAATTATATTTTTAAACAGTCATTTATGTATTTCCTCTCTGATCTTGTCCCCTCTTCTGCTGGTTAGTAATCAATAGCTGCACAGCCCCGACAGTTTAAAGACAGATATTTAAGAAGCATGATGTGATAAAAAGATTTTGATCAACGAGGGACTCAAAATATATCATTGTGCAGCTCTACACACAAATAAATCTAATTTCTGTTTGCCTGAGCTGCAACACTTTTGCACGTGTTGCACTTTCTTTCATCACGTTTTACTCATCATGAATTTGACATTTGTGACTTTTTAAATTTAAATCCACACAAATAAGTGCATCCCATGGAAAATGTTGTATCTGTGAACATATTTGCACAAGAAAACATCTGATCTTCTTGGAGACAGTGCCGATTAGTAAAGGTGGCATACTCAAACCAATGACATAAAATTGACATTTTGTCGTCAAAAAAACAGATCAATCAGATTTACGGCTCCGTCAGATCCATAAAAGCAGTGGAACCTGTCTTATTTAAACCTCTTTATATTCAGGGTCTCCTGTTCTCTTTGCCATTAAAGTGTGTGGTGCCATCATGCCAAGAACTAAAGAGCTCATAACGTCTCCAGAAAAAAAGGTTGTGGACGAGTCTGTCAAGGGATTCAAATTGATTTCTAAATTATTTGAAATAAATCATTCCACTGTAGGAAATATTCTCCACAAGTGGCGAATATTTCAAAGGACTCTCCAGGACTTGCTGGTCCAGTAAATTCAGCACACAGGTCGATGCAAAAACGAATCCCCGAGAACCCCAAAATTTCATCTCAGAATCTACAATCTGCAATCCTGCACATTTGGTGTCAAAGTTCAGCGTCTGCAGTCAGAAAGAGGTTTGATCTGAATGGAAGAGGGGGTCAGGAAAAAGCCTTCGCTGTCCAAGAAGAACATCAGAACAAAGCTACAGTTTTCTAATAAGTACAAGCAACTAAGAACAAGCCTTTTGGATGAACATGCTCCAGACAGTAACAGCAGACAGGTTAGCTGCAGACCGAAGACGTCTTTTCAGTGGAGAACCTCAAACCAACCGTACAGCATGGTGGTGGGAATGTTACGGTTTGATGTTGTTTCACTGTTTCAGTTACTGGGCAGCTTTGAGTCATTGATTTAACTGTGCATTCTGGATCGTATCAAAGGCTGCTTGAAGATCATTTTAGGCATTTTAGGCAGCACACTGGCAAATCCACCAAAGACTGGCTCAAAAGGAAGAAATGGAGCGTTATGGAAGAATTGAATCCCATTGAAATGTTGTGGGGAGGATTTGAAACGAATTGCACATGCAAGGAAACCCTCAAACGTCTTGGAGGAATTTTATATGTAAGTGGTCAAAAACTTTCAGTAGCCTGATGTCAGAGGGTGGTGGACAGTTTAGCACGACGCCTGCAATGAGTTGTTCCTGCTGAAATGGGGGCAGTGGTAGCTTCTGAGGTCAAGGGTGTTGGGGGAAGATCTCATGTAGGGATATTTTTAAGAAAACAAATGATTGAAAAAGCAAATACTGCACTGTGCTGTTGTTCAAGAGTACCACCTTAATCTGTAAGTGCTTTTACAAAAAGGATCAAATGTTTGCAGGTTACTTTTTCACATGACTCTACAGTTTGTGTGCACATTTATGTTTCCCTAAGTTTCAGGTGTCATAATTTGGGGATTTATTAGAATTTTTGATAATGAAATATGTGCAAAGCAAAACTCCCACTTTTAGCATCGTTGTTCTTCTGACTAGCTTCAGTCGTGCAAACAGTGGTGCTATTGTTTAGTGCTATCAAATGCTAGCACGCTAATATTCTAAACTATAGACTGTGGTAAACGTTCCTGAAAAACATTAAATTAAGGTTATATAAATTATTGCAATGCATAAATTCTTACAAGTAGAAGAGCTTCAATGGACCTTTGGGGCTTCCTCAATATTGCCACTATAGAGGAGCCTTTTGAGGTCAAACCGGCCACCTGAGGAGCCGCTCAGAAGGGTTCTTCAAGGAACCGTTTTGTGGGGTTTGGGGTTCCATGTTGAACTTAATATTATTATTATCATTATTGTTGTTGTTGTTGTTGTTGTTAGAATAAATGTTGATAGCACATACAATGCATTCTAATCATGATCTATCTGCAAATTAGCTGCTAGCTAACTCTGGTGCCATTATTTATAGTGTATAAAGTGCACTGTCCCTGCAAAAATAAACAAAACTAATATCCATCCATCCATCCATCCATCATCTATACACCGCTTAATCCTCACCAGGGTCATGGGGGGGCTGGAGTCTATCCCAGCTGACTCAGGGTGAAGGCAGGTTCACCTGGACAGGTAACCAGTCTATCACAGGGCTACACAGATAGGCAACCAAGAACACTCACATTCACACCTACAGACAATTTAGAATCAGCAATAAAACCTCAGCATGTTTTTGGACTGTGGGAGGAAGCCGGAGAACCCGGAGAGAACCCATGCTGCACGGGGAGAACATGGAGACTCCACATGGAAAGATCTCAGGCGGCCTAACCAGGATGCAAACCAGGGATCAACTTGCTGTGAGGCAATGATGCTAACCACCAAGCTACCATGCAGCCCCCAAAACTAATATTACAAATATAATTCAGAAGTAACTAAATATGACAAATAATAACAAAGCAACATTCAAAAAATATCTGCAGTCGCTGCTGCAATAGCAGTAAAACACAAATAACTTGCTTGAACGTATAAGTCACAAAAATAGACAATATCTTAAATATCACACAACATATTTTCCTTGTAACAAATGGTTTTAACGCCGCAGCGTTTAAACCTAAATCCAATAAAAAGCTGTACAGATCAAGACAAATATAAAACTGGAGGTTGTGTGAGGTTAAGCTAAAGACAATAACACAGAAGCATGTTTGTGTGTGACAGTGGGAGCTCAGGGAGAAGATGCAGGAGATTTCTTAAGAAAGAAAACAACAACTGCGCCAAAGTCAAGCCTCGCAGAGCTGCTGCTGCGCTGCAACAATGACTGACACCAGCTCTGTTATCCAGGCAGCTTTGTTGTGACTAATTCAGCGCGGAAGGGAATCAGCTGCAGTGACCAGACGGAGCAGCTGAAATGCACTTTGCTGAAACTCTGGGTTAAGTGAACGATAATCATTTTTTAAACTTTGTATTCGCTGCCGTCCCCGGTGGTCGTTTGACTGACGGCTGCTCTCTGAGGACTCGCGGGGCATCAGACCTGAAGACCTGCCCGGTGGATAAACCACATCGGCGGCCTCCTCTTTGTTCACCTCGTTGTCTGCCCCCTTTATTTTATTCCTTCCCTCCTTTCCTCGGTTTCTCTTTACTCCTAATCTGTTCATCCTCCTTCCGTCTGCCATCGCTGTCCGTCCCAGCTGTGGCTCTGCTGAATAAATGCATCAGTCATGCGGTCGAGTTGATCCGCAGGTCATTTAGCTCTGCGCCATATGGTCGCGCTGTTTTAGATTTTAGGAGTCGCCGCACTGCAACAAATATCTGCAAAAATACCTGCATACGCTCTGATCAGGTGGAGTCTAGGAGATGTTACTGTCACGCTGTTTGATAGTAAAGCGAACGCCGTCCTCGCACAAGGACCAAAAAGTTAGAGATTTGGCAAACAGCTGTGAGAGATGGAGCCTTAACCTTCAGCAACTGCACTAATACACCTCAGGAATTAGAAAAATCTGTTCGGCTGTCTCACAGTGTGTGCACAAAGGTGACAAGCGACAGATTTCACATTTGTAAAACCTGGATGTGCAGCACTGGAAGAACTCGTAGCGACAGTAAGAATAGAAACTTTTTTTATCTGTACTGCCAATTACACCCGGTCTGTCACAGTTTCTTTATAAAAATTAAACAGCCTCTATGATTTGTCGGAAGCCTTTGCATAGATAATCCACACAAATCCAGACTTTGTTGCTGTCTTGGCAGGTGTGCGCTTATTCTCCTGCAGTTTAACACTCCTTGTTTGCACTGAGCACGACATATGTAATAATAAAACTGATCACACTGCGCCGCCGTCTCTCGTATTTCCTCTGCCTTACTGTAATTGTTAGGAACAAGCCGCCATTGTTGCTTGGACAAACAGAGAAAGTATCGTTTGCTGCAGGGCGGAGGATTTCTCCCAGGAAGCAGGAAACCCCTTCGTTTGTTGTTCATGAGATGGCACGTTTTAAGCTCCGAGCGGGTGAAAGACGAGCCGGATGCAATCAATCAGCAGCGAGCGAGAGAGCAGCAGCAGCAGCTATTGTGAAAAAGCTGCACATCTTCAAAAATTTAACACAATTAAAAACTGCAAGTTCTCGCAAATTCAAAAGCTGCAGTGTGCAATAAAGCCATTTTTGCTTCTTTTTGCTTTTGTACATTTCAACACTCTGACACACACACAGAGTGACAAAACTGTCCAATCAGCAAACAAACTTCACAGTAAAGACCTCCCTCACTTTTCACTCCTTCCACCTGAAGCCCCTTCCCCACATTTCTAAGTGATCACCTGCGGCCTGGAGGCTTCACACTCAGCTCCAGTGACAGACAACCCGGATCACTGTGTCACTCACATGAACACGCACAATAAGCTGCGTTTAAACCAGCAAAAGTACCACAGTTTGCTTGTCTAACAAGCTCCAGCAAGAGACAAGTTCAAACAGAGTTGACACACAGGAAGTCGTGAACTCACGCACGCGCTGCTGAAGGAAAATGTAAATCTCAACCTGTTCCCTGCTCTTGAGCTCGGCGTTAATAACAAGCAGCAGGTTAATATGAGGGCAGCGGCAGACAGAAGTGACCGCAGCCTTCTGATTAGTCCAACTAGCCACGGTTATTAGCCGACATGTCGTCTGGTACCAGGACCTGCCCCGCTCGCAGCTCGGCTAACCCGACAGCTCTTAAGGTCAGGATGCATTATGCAGCTTTTTCACGGTGGACGGCGTGAATGGAGGTGATTTATTCCAGTAATTATTTATGTTAAAACTCACTCGTGGCCACAGGCAGCTGGTTAAGAGCTTGTGAACAAGGATGCTACGCGTACAGCACATTTGCTAAAGTCGTCTCCATGGTGAACGTGTTTCAGTTGCCATTCTTAGCCGGCAAGTTTGAGTTTAGTGCTAATTCGTGGACGTTGCCATGGTAACACGCGGGCCTAAGACGACAGACGTGGTGGAAAGTTTACCTTCTAAATATTGTTTAACCCTCTGAGCTCAAAGCAGTTTTGGGGGCATTTCTTTGGTCCTGTCGTGATTTTTTACTCATTTTTCACTGCAATATAAAATCCTGCAACTCTGTGGAAGCAGCACAGCCATGACTAGAAGGTGAGAGAAGGTTTTCTGTGCAGCATGACGCAGGCATGATGCCACATATCATAGAGAAGGAGGCGGAAACTGGTTACTTCTTTTACAAAAATTGAAAAACAATATCTTCAACCTTATTGATGTTTAACTATTTACATTTTCACAACCTCTACAAACTCACGTCAACTTTAGAAAGATGTTTCCCCGTGCTCAGTGTATCGTCCAACAGCTTTCTCCTCTGTGCACTATTTTTGAGCCATGCTGCATTTATTATCTAATGCTTTTTTTTTTTGTCACCTCCTGTGTGCTCTGTGGAAACACGGCCTGCAGTTCATGTGAAAAACCTCTGAATTTTTTGTCACATGACTGTTGGTCGCAGCTGTGTCCCTCATGGTGTGTCCATTTTTGTATTTTTTTATTCATTTATTTATTTATTTTTTAAACTACAAGACGTAGAGGTAGACTAAAATGATTTCAATGAATTATCACAATTTAAAGCTTAAATTTGATGAATTTTGAGTTGAAATCATCTATTCTTACATTTTTATTTTTACTTTTTTTTAATTTTTTTTGCAGTTTCTGGCCCTGAAATGTAGAGCAATTACTCAGATTTTTTTATTTTTTTATTTTTTTAAAAAGAATAACGTGCAATTTAAACCCACTGGTGGGTTTTAGGGTTCAGAGGGTTAATTCAATTTCAATTCAATTCAATTCAATTTTATTTGTATAGCGCATATTTACAACAACAAGTCATCTCATAGCACTTAAGAAAGGCAGAAACAGAAACATCCAACAATCTAAAACATCTGGATTCTATATAAGCTTCAGCAGTCCGCAACAGTGGGAAGGAACCGAAAACCCCCGCATGGGAAAAAAAACCTCCGACAGAACCAGGCTCAGGGAGGGACGGCCATCTGCCTCGACCGGTTGGGTGGATGTAAATTATGAAATTTAGTTTACAGTTAAACAAGTTATTAGATATTATTACATGTTCTAAAGACGTTGAGTCCACAAATCTAACCATAGTCAAAAAAGTACGATTCTGAACAGCAACAAAATACAGTCTTTGGATGCACTGATGAAACAACTTATTGTGAAATAAATGACTCGTGGATTATCAGGAGCATCTTAAATGAAATGCTAAAAAACAAAGAACAACATGTAATTAAGATTTCTCCCACTCATGGTCTGCATCCTGCAGCATCAAATGTATTCATGTTTTCATGCTCCACCATTTACTTATTAGAATAAGTTGCTGCTTGAGCAAAAGGTGACTTCTTGCCAGAGCGACTAGCCAAATTTTCAGAGCTTGCAGCCACAGCCCAAGAAGCATTTGGCATTCGGCGAACATTTCTGCTTGCTGTGACTTGTCCTGAGCTCGTCGCCTGTGGGGAGCGAAGGACAGGAGACAATTCAGCCGCAAACACTGTAATCATGCCTCAAAGGCATTCATCCCGTCAACCTGACTGAGCGCTCAAACGTTGCTTTTTCTTCGACTGCATGAGTCTCTTTTTTTTTATTTCTTCTGGGTAATAATATTCAAAAGGCTCATTCTTATTTCCCACACGTGATAACACTGATAACCTTTATTTAATCAAGGCAGTAGTCACACTTATTGGCACTCAGTGTCAAAAAGCTAATTAAACTGTTCCGGTGAATTTCCCTGATATTACATTATTTGCTCCGTCATAATATAACAAATGACATAATGAAAAGCACAATAACAGCCTGAAACCATATCTTTTTATTAAGATATAGTACTCAGTGTATCTTAAGATAAGAGATTTTCTCCCAGCTGATTTTTTGATCTTCAGAGAATTGTGCAGGTAATAACCTCGAGGTTTTCTGCACCAATAAAGGACCGCAGAGGAGGGGAAATTAAAGGACAGCAGGCCTATGAAGTGCTCTTCACATCAGTAGAACAGCAACAGTCAGTATGAGCATGTCACATCCATGTCGAACTCTATCCCAGAATAAACTGAAGAGGATCTTTTAGAGCTTTGCAACAAATAATCCCAACAGAGGCAATAAAAAACACATTTTTGTTTTTATCAAACTTTACAGCAGGCTTGAAGGGTTATATGATATGATTCACTTTTTAAAGTTCAGTCCAGCTCTGAGAGAATTTTCATCACTTTTATCCAGGATATGAGGAGTCGAGCAGGATAGAAATTGTGTTTTCCTCGTCTTTGAACCCAAAGCCCAAACCAACTGCTTTCAATGTCTCTTACATTTCTACTTAACTCTCATATTTTGGCTGCTGTCACTGTCACAAGAGAGATTTTTTATGCGAATTAATTACTTGATCTTGGCTCATGCTGCCTGTATTGGTGTTACTTTAATTGGACCAACTGGGCTTTTCAAGCCTTAATATGATCTTATACAGTAATATATGCCACTTGGTGAATGCTTTCATCCCGGCTTCTTGGAGCGTCTACATTTTTAGTGCGTTGGCCCCAGTTGGACTCCTAACTTTGGCAACCTGACTCTGACTGTGATTCTGTATGCGCCGAAGCTACGTCACGTTGTATCAACACAGCTCTCTCCAAAGGCTCGTGAACAGAACAAAATTTGCTAATAAAAATGCTCATCACTCCTCCAAAAACATCACTACGGTTTGCTCCGATGCAGACGTTGGATTTAAAACAGAAACAATCACTGCAAAAGTTTCCCGCTTTGCATTGACAATGTTAAATAAACACATTTTATGTTTGCTGGAAGGCTTAAATGTTATACCCTGATCTTTTTATCTTTCACGCAGACAAGTTTAGCAGCTCTCAGCTTTCTGTGCCGTGGCTTTTTAATTTCCTGTGTGTATGTATCGCTCTGTACACTGACCACAAACACAAACACAGCGGATTGGATGGACAGACAGATGGATGGATAGATGGACGGATGGTGGTGATGTGAAGGCTGGCTGCTGAGATAATCAAAGGACGTGTGAATAAAAAGGATAGATGAATAAATGATCAGGCAGTGTGACGCTGTGGTGGTCTTATTTCATACGGTTTAGTCGATCTGTCTGTCAGATCAGGGGGAAAAAAGAGAGTTTACATAATAGCAAACCTGCTGTGTCGGTAAAAACTTACTCACTCACATGATTACAGGTTTTATCTGCCAGTTAGATTGACATTGATCAACTCACTCCATCAAATGAACCATGAATACCTCAAAAAAAATCATGCCTTTTAGGTTCAAAGGTATATGTGTGATTAGAAATGTCAGAAAATCTACAGAAGACTTCAGAAGATCATCCGTCTATGCTGCAAGAATGTACATTTATATAAAAAAAATAACATCAATGCAAATAGTCATCCTCAATGACTGTATTCTCGCTTCATGCTTGAAAAAGCTGGACAAGCAGTCAGTTAAATCTACACTTTTATACCTTTCTTCATTGGAAATCCATAGAGTGCAGCAGCACATGCACATTGTATCATACAGTATAACACTGCCCCCTTGTGGTAGCAAAGCAGTCGTGCATCAGAAAGATGTGGAAAACGAAGAAGTGGCCTCATAGATTAAACTACAAGTTAATCTTGAGCACAGTTATTTTGATGTAAGATGTCACGCAGCTTCTTTCCTGATATTATTATTATATTTATTGTTTTAGAACAGTAGTTAGGCTGCAAGGTGGTGCAGTGGGTCGTACTGCTGCCTCGCAGCAAGAAGGTCGCCACTTGGCGTCTCGGTGGGGGCACCGGGATCTTTCTGCGTGGAGTCTCCATGTTCTCCCCGTGCAGCGTGGGTTCTCTCCGGGTTCTCCGGCTTCCTCCCACACAGTCC
>NW_007578515.1:93716-116388 GCF_000690725.1 Stegastes partitus | reverse complement strand
ATGGATGGATGGAGAACAGCAGTTTTCCAAAAGGTAACATCTGCTTGTGACACAACAACACGTCTTATTTTGGGCTGCAGCTGTGAGCAGGTCAGAGTTACAATAACACAGAATCTAAAAGTTGTTACATGTGAAGGCCTCAAGAAATAAAAATCTAAAGTACGGAAATACAAATAAAACTCTGGTAAATGTTCTTGTAAAAGAAAGAGAGTGTTTTTCGTTTCTCATCTCTTCAAATGTCAGATAGAGAATATTTCTGCAGGTCTGACCCTGACTGGAACCACCGACTTCACAGATTATGTGTGATGTGTTTCAGGAAAAAGCTGGTGCACGTTGTGCTTCTGGCAAATCTGAGACAGCAGGAATAAAGTACAATATGAAGGAGAACTTTTTTTTTTTTTTTTACCTGTCTCTGAGTTTAAAGTTGACCTTTAATTTCCCTCTGCCAAGTGAATAAAGACATGATGTAACAAGGACAGGCTGCACTCTAAAAATTACAGTCACACCAATCACTCAGTGGGATACGACTTGGGAATTAAATGTCAAACAGCTTTTCCATTTTCATTTCCACGTGGTCATGGAACGATCATGTAACCGTGTGAAAATGCAAATTGGATTACAGCGTTTTCATTTTCAGCACATACATATGTGGGAAATTACATCGGTACTGTGGAGTTATATCACCCAGTTCACATTATCATTTTAATGAAGAGTGCTTTCATGACATACATTTAAAAACCACGTGACTTCCACCACAGTCACAGCGCAACACTCTGCTAACTGGGGTTGTTAGCTTGTTGCTGATCTGTCTATTCTGGTGCAACTGTTTTTCTCTCCAATGTGATCAGATCTGACTTTTTCCTTACTTGTGTGCTGCAAAAAAGTCAGTGAATGAGATGACGCTGAACTCCAAACTTGAAATGCAAAAAAAACAGGCAAGCTTACACCAATAATAAGGGCCAGAAACTGTAAAAAATATGTGTGATGCTCAGTTTTATCTGGAATATTAACCACACTTCAGCTTAAAATCCTGGATGTAATAATAATTATTATATTCCATTAAAATCACTTTATTCGACATGCCCCATTTAAAAATTTGCCAAAAATAAACCGTTTGCACCAGATCCTGTAAAAACCTGAACATTCTGTGGCCCTCAGTGCAACCACGAATGATTCAGCTGTGAAGTCACGTGCAAAGAATTCAGAGACGACTCGACTGAACTGCAGGCTGTGTTCACACAGAGCAGAGAAAAGAGCGACCGAAAGGAAAAGTAAATATACTTGAGCAATAATGCGATGGCTCACAAACAGCACCCAGAGGAGCAAGTTGTTGGAAAATACATTCAGCACGGTGAAGCATCTGTCTTGAGTCGATGTGCAGAAAATGCAAAATGTGTCGCTGTTGTTGAAATGAAGGAAATAAAATGTCAAAAGCAAGCAGAGGCACTATTTTTGGAAAAATGTTGATTCCAGATTTTCTTCATTTTTTTGTAATTTTGTAAATTTGCCAATTTTGTAAATGATCAAGAATGTCAACTCGTTCCTTTGTTTTGTTTTTCATTTTTAGGATTCATGGCATTATAATTGCATCATACTGCTAAGAAGACATGTTTTGAGTTCCCTCTACCTCTAGTCATGGTTGTGCTGTTAACATGATGGTGCAAGACTTTATATTGCAGTGAAAAATGTGCCTCCGGTGAATAAAAATGTGTCAGAAGCAGGAAAAAAAAAAAAGTTCAGAGGGTGAAAGCAAATTTACATAAAACAGGGAAAAGGTGGAAAGTGTAGGTTCCCTAAGGCTAGCTTTCTATGTAACTGTAACTGAGTTTTTAACATTTTGTGTGTTTTTTTTAATATAATTATTAACTTACAAAAGAAAAGCACATGTCTCACACCATAGTATTTATATGGTAAAATGTCAAGGAGTCAGATTTTTGTCTTAGTGTTTTGTCAGAATGTGAGGCGGTCTGACGGTTCTGAAGACGACACCAGAGGCACAGAGTCGAATCAGTTTGTTTATTAAACACTTAATCAACTTTTTAATACATTAGAACACCGTAATGGGCTTTAGCTGCTTTCGTCAGAAACAGACCGGTAGTTCGAGCTTATATTGTCTTGAAACCCAACATTCAATCTCAGACAGCGGAGAAAAATAAACGGCTGTACCTGCTGAAAACGTTCGTGAGGTGAACACGAAGCCGACGGCTCCCTTTAAGTCACATTTGAGTCATTGAAGTCCGAGTATAAAACCGACGACTGCACAACGCGTAAGAAGCCGGCGGTGGAATACATTCTGTCAGATCGTTGCTTTTCAAACCGCTGTTGTGCCGTTTGAAGGTGGGAAAAACACTGATTGTCGATAGAAACTGAGGCGCGATCAGCATGAGGTGAGAACAGAACGAGCGATCGGGTGACCACCAACTGTGATTAGCAGCAAAACAAGGTGTTAAGGCAAAACAATTTCACTTTAACAGTCAGTGAACCCGTTTTTTTTTTTCAGCCAATCCAACACAAGGAACCCCTTCAACACAAGCACTGCATATTTCTATTTCCCAAAACCATCCTTACATTTTTCCCCCATTTACAAACTGCCTTTAGACAATCTTACAACATCTCCATCATCAGAATCAGAAGCCTTCCACCTGTTCATTTTCCAAACAAGAACAAACACTGAGCTGAAAACTGGAAACAGATGAGTTTTTAAATGAAATAAAATCCATCTTAAAGCCAAACGACTTCTCTATTCGTGTGTTTTTGGTGTGTTTCACTGTAGAAATATGCTGAATGGCTGCATGGAAAAATTTAACAAAAAATCTGAAGAAGTATTGAAGCATTTTTAAAAATCTGTACCTTTCACACACAACACGGTATGAACAGTGTATTTTATGGCACCATCCATGTAACATGAGCGGACTCTTGAGATCAGAACCTTGAAAACGAACAAATGTTTAGTCGAGTCGACCAGAGAATATTAGAAGATCTAAAATATTCTAGAGCAGTTCTGCAAAGTTGATTTCTACATTTGAGGAAGTTTTGTTCTCCTTTCTACCGGAGGGGTGTACTGTGAAGCGAGATTAACGAGCTAACGAGACATGTTGAGCGTAAAGTCGAGATTCAAATGTTATAAAGCGGGCTCCCTTTAACCTGCTATATCACCATGGTAACTGACGCTGCAGCGCTAATGGGCTACGGACGATTATTTTCTGAAGTTTCAAATCGTTAGTTGTTATGTTGCCATGGGAACTGGGATGCATCCAGTTGGTGATGCAAAAAAAAAAAATGCAGCTTTTTGAAAAGGGTAATTTACCTCAAATTTAATCCAATTTGATTCTCCTGCGAATCACTGCTGCAAATATTTATTAAAAAGTTCTCAAGGTAACTAATCATAAAGTGGCTCAGTGCTTTGATAACACAATAACGCTTGTAGCTGCACGATAGACGCATGCGCTCAAAGTTTGTGTTGCTCGACTGCTTATTAAGGCAGAAAATGCGTGAATGTTTTTTCGATCAAGCTAACACGAAGAAAGCCCGGCTTTGTTGAACCTGCTTCCTAGTACACCCCTCGGCTAATGCGCAGAAAGCCACGAATCTACTTTACATCTGAAATGATTTGTCAGATAACTCAGTTCTACGAATCAATAGACTGAACAAGTGCTTTGGATTAGAAGATAAAGCTACATAAGCACATATTTACAGCACTCATGCGTTTGTCTGCTCACAAAACCGACACATATTGAGGAAAAACTACAAAATGTCCACTAATAAAGTCACTCGGGACACATCGGGAGGCAGTTTACTGTGACAACTAAATTCTAACAGTTTGGCAATAAAGACTTGGCGGATATATTGTATTTTCATTTGGAGTAGAAAAGCTCAGTTTACTCCGTCTGTGTTTAATTTACAGAAATAATTTCACTTTAGGACTAAACTTGCTGTATATCCAGTAAATCAGGCAGTGAAGTTTTAGCTAAAACAAACAAGCAAACAAGTGTTACTCAGGATTACAAACACATACTGTATGAGTAACATGAGAATCACTTATCCATGCTCTTCTTTTCCAATAAAATATAGTTTCAAATATGATCTGTTCATGCTAGTATGTCTAAGCACATGATGACAGTCTATAAACATACAGTTATCTGTCTACACTTAAAACTGCTCTTATCTGGTTAACTTTGAGTTAATCTAAGCAGCGGTTTTCTTTAAAGGGTCATTTTTAATGAAATAGCAAAGCAATTTTAAATTAAAATTATCTCTCATTTACCTCTAGTTGTATCCAGAAAATTTAGTTTGAGGTTCTCACAGCGCTAGAAAGGCTAAAAATGTGAAAAAAGGATGAAGTAGGTGGTGTTTCTCCTTATAAATTAGCTTCATTTTAAACGATTTTCTTTTTTTTCCACCTACGTTACAATAAGATGGACCCTGAGACCATAAAGACTTGGTCAAATAAAACTAAAAACCATCTCTGGACACCACCAGAGGTCTGGGAGCAAATGTGTTTTTCTTGTGATTTTGAAAGAACTGATCTCTTGAATTAAATGATTTAATATTTGGACACTGCAGCTGTTATATGCTGCCAATAAAGAATAAAAAAAAATTTTAAAAAAGAACAAAAGAAAAAGACAAAAAGAAAAGACATTTGGACATTTTCAATCGCCTCGAGCTGATTTTATCTGTCTGGAAAGTCGTCGCTCCCACAGAGTTCAGACTTTACTGCACAATTTTCCCCTTTCTGTGATTATACTGAATGTGTAATAACTCCACATGCGATTCTCTAACACATTATCTCACACAGATCATTAAAAATAGGGAGGCTGGGGGGCAAGCAGGAGCTTCTTCTTCTTCATTCGTCTCTAATTAGGGAAGTCGGATTGTAATTCACAAGTTTTATATATATACAGTATATGTATGTACACCTACATGTTCAGATCTGTTTTAATTCCCAGAAAACTCAAGTGCTTTTGTCAATTACGAACAATTATTTAACTGCTCAAGTGCTCATATAGTCATTCTGCTCTTTAATAATCTTCTCACACTGAAGAATACAAAAGAAATCAAAAGCAAAAGGTCAATAAAATCTGCTTTTAGCTACCTAAATAAAATGTTTTCTTCAATAAGGCTGTTTGGTAAAACACATCTCCAATTATAGCGTAGGACTTTTATAGCATTACACATCTTATGTTGTATTTTTGTGTTTTTGCAAGTAAGAAACGTCGCCTTTCTGAGAAAAAAATCCTAGTGAGAGCATAAAAGACCTTTTTTTAAAACAAACTCTTACAAACACCGACATCCTGTGTCACTGAGAAAGTTTGTATATCAGGTTTTCTCTTAAAAAAAAAAAAGACTTTATAGATTTAATTTGCTCACAAGATCTTCGAATGAGACGTCACCCATTAAACAGAGTTTTTCCACAGCAGGGCTCTAGAAGTTCTTCTTATATACATTGTGCCTAATAATTCACTTTATCACTGCATTTTCATTGCTAACATACTCCTAGCAGCTACGCTTAAATCTACCTCAGCTTCAATTTAGTTCTTATTTAGAGTTTTCACAGATAAGGGCTAGAATCTCTCCTCGACCAGGGTAAACAAACACTGAAACACCTGGAAACCAAAGAACCTATGAAGTAAAGAAAGCCTCCCTGTGTCGTCCTGTTCTTCCCGGCAGAGGGCAGTGTCGCACCGACTGGAGGAGACGTCGCCGGATGTGTCCATGAAACACTCGTCCTTATAATTGTACAGTTTCTCTTGTTCTAGTGATAAAACTCCACATCCTCTGACGTCCGTTCATGATTCAGTTCAAACACGAGTGCAGGTTTTCTTCTCCCCTCGTGATGTCGTTCTCATCAGTTTAGTCTGAAACAGTCGGATCACCATCTGTGGAAGTGCCGGCTCGTGCACTTTCCCTCTTTTGTGCCTTAAAATTCAAAGAAAAAAAAAAATCTAGAACAACCTGCATGTTTTCTCAGAAGGTTTGAATCGACTCCTTCTCTAACGCTCAGTGTCTTAGTCATCCGCCTCCTCCAAACAATGCCGGACCAGAGAGTTCAAATCGTCCGTGTTTCTCTGCTGATGTGGTTTTGAGGTGGAACACCAAACCTTTGAAGTCCTTATTACTGCACTACTGTTTTAGGAGCTTCTGTCTCCTCCAGCAGCTCTTATCAAACTTATACCTCCTCCATCACTTCCATGACGATTGTCCTCGGGCCGTTCAGGATCAGGCTGCTGACGGTCCGGTAGTCCTGACAGAGGACGTTCAGTCCGTTCACCGACACCACGAACTGGCACACCTGGAGACAGACGGACAGAAAGAGGAGATGTGGGTTTTAGCTACTCTCACTTTCATAGGAACCACACAGTTTATGAGAGGTGGGAGCAGATCCTCGAAGAAGAGGGAGATGAAGGAACACACTTTCAAATTCAGCACATGGCTCAGAAAAGTCCATTTCTGGCCGGGTTCAGAGCAATACTTTAAATGTTAACTCCCGCTTGCAGCTGCAAAAACCAGCTTGGTCCTTCAGAGTCGCCATTCAAGCCTTCAGCAGGTTGGTAGTTATTGTTGCAGTACTCCCTTAAAACTCCACTGCTGAGTCATTTTTATCGCCTGTCCTTGAGACGTTCTGTCCTTTCCTGCTGCTATTATTAATTACAGTGGGCAACACTTTATCACACACCAAACAAAACTCTACTTACTGTCGACCTGAATCAAGAAGTTGGACGGGCTTCCTCAACGATAAGTGAGAATAATCATTTCATGAGCTATGAAGTTCGTACACTACCCCACATCTCCTCTCTCATTTAAAACTTCAGTTCAAAGTCTAGAGATGCAACAGGAAAGTGATTTACCAAAATAAAGCAACGGCAGCTTTGATCAGTGAATAATCGTTGCACCCAGAAACATTCTCTGGTTGAAGCTTCTCTGCTTTTTGAGGAATCTAATGCTAAAGCTAATTATCTTAACAAATGAACCTGGGCAGTGGAAGATTTCTCAGATTATTTTCTGAACATTTATACATAAATAAATGATTGTTGGACTAATCAGACCCACTACAATCCATCATCATTATCTGATTATCCTGACTTGTTGCCTGAATGATGTTTTTGAAAGTGATTTTGAGTTCAGTGCAACTATGCAATGACGTGTTGCTAATACTTTCTGTCCAAAAATACAACATCTAATCCAGCTGAAATTTATATCTATATTTTTATAAGCACTATAGAATTCAGTCATTACTCCCAAACAACAGGGTCGATAGAAATGAAAGGTCAAAGTTGTCCTAACAACATGTAAAGTGTGTTGATTGATTTACGACTTGTATACTGAGCAACGTGTGAGAAAGCGTTCCACCTTAAAACTCGTTGGCAGCTAGTAACGCTAAAACAGCAGTAAAATATCCCTTCATTTATTTGGAACAGCTAAAAAGGTGCAAATATAAATGCAATAAAATACCCTCTGACTTTATTTATGCTTGAATTCTTCAGTCATCACTATTAATTCATCAGCGTTTGCATCTAAAGTCAGATTGCAACTCATCTATTTACAATTTTGCGCCTAATTGCTGGCTTAATTATTGCCATATATCTAAAAAAAAATCAACATAATCTAGATTAGAAGCTGTTAATAAATGTCTAAAGCTCCAATAACTTCATGGATTATTCACAAAGTCAGTTAAAACCGTCTGATATATCTAAACTTGGCGTCAAAGGTAGTCAAACAAACCACACCGTTGGTCAGTCTGCAAAACGGACTCATTTACAGGCAGCACTAATCTTCCACAATCTTTTAAGCCTTTATTTGGAGTCCTCCTTTTAAAAAAAAACGAACCTGCACGGCCATAGCAATAAACAGTGATAGAGCCAAATGACATGAAAGGCTGTTTGACCCGACCAGGTACAAGCTGACATCCACGTCCCGGTCCCTCCCCCGCCACGCCTCAACGCTGCCTTCCTTATCTCCACTTAATCGCTGCTCCAACTGTTGCAGATAAAAACAAGGCTTCTTGTCCAAACTGCCCTCAAGCTGCTGCTCTTGCAACACGATGCTGCTGCGGTTTTTTTTGCGAGCTTTGCACAGCCTGATTCACTGGCTCGCAAGAAAGTTTTCCAAAAGCTCTGCAGGACAAAAAAACCAACAAAGAACAAAAGCACCTCCTGATATTTATGCAGCCTATAAATCAACAAAGTGCAGACGTAGACAGGTGAGCGATGATGGAGGAAAAGCTTTTGCAGATGTTTCAGGGAAACTACACTCAGGAGTCGACATACAGAGTCATCTTGCAGCTTTTCAAGCCTTAGATGTGAGAAAAGCGAAGCTGCTATTTTGGATTATTTTCACAGTAATTGCTGCTAAATGTCTTTCCGGTGCTACTCAATGTTTCAGCAAAGGGAAGCTCAAAATAGGCAGAGGAAATAAGGGGAAAGAGAGATTAAGAGTGATAGAGGGAAGGAGGGGAAAACTGTTAATCCTGTGCTGCGGAGGAATTTCTCAAACATCCTCCGCTTCAGTCAAACTACTCTCCTTCACATGCTTCTGCACATACAGTCTTTTTCTTCTTCACTTCCTTCTCTCGCCGTTCATCTTTTCCTTTCAAGCTCTTTAACTCTCCCCTCCACCCCCTCTTTCTGTGCCTTCTCCTCTTTCAGGCCGTGGGGTTGTTGGTCTTGGCTGAGGCCCAGCTCGACTCAATGGCTCCTTGCACTGATGGGGTTAAAATCGGTCCGACGGAGAAAAAGAAACAGAAACAGGCGCAAAGAGACGAGGTACAGGGAGAATAAACAGCACATGTAAAGAGGCCGTGCTGAGACATTCGCCCGTACATGAAGAGGTTCTTTACACGATCCACTCAGGCGATGGACAACCTGAAGCCGTGTTTGGATTAATGTCCACTGAGGGATGAAAAAGCCAGAGAATCAATAATGTGCAGGACATATAGACTAGATAGAGAGAGTACATGAGTATATGTTGATTAGAGAGGATTTATTTTGTGCTTCCTAGCTGAGAATGTACAAAGAAGTATGAAGGCGGAGCAAAAAAGTTAAAAATCTGCCAGGATTTCCTAACGTGAAATCTGTGTTATGAGTGTTGAATGTTGTGTGAACTCTCAACACACATTTTAACAAAAAAATTATGACTACTGTGCTCTAACTTGACTCATCGACAAAAGTTTCTGCAAATACGATGATTGCATCCTTCAAAGTGTGGACAAAAATCGAAATGCTGCGATTCTACTCTTCATCAAAAGTAAGAAAAACAACTGAACCATGGATTGATGGGAAAACGAAGACTCTGCTTGTTCTGCAGGAAAGTTCTGTTTTATATAAGAGCACAGTCAGTCCAGATCAGAGTGGCCACAAAATGCAAATTACTACTCCCATTAACGGTAAAATATGCTCGTTCGTGGCATCCCGATGGCCAAACGGTTACTGTGTGGGCACGTATTTCCTGAGCAGCAGATCCCTGGTTCCAATCCTTGCCAGAGACTATCTCTTTTGGACTCTCCTGCATTTCTCGTCCTTCTTTCCACCGCTACTGTCAAAAATAAAAGGTAAAAATTCTTCAAAACAACTCACTTCCTACTGCAGTCTATAGCAAACCTTTGACATGCAGTAAGGACTAAAAATGCAACTGATCGTCCGACATCAATGATCACCTTTAACCTGAACGTAAAATTAACCATCAACCAGTGAGACATGTGGGGAAAGTCAGCCTGCACAGTGTCTGCTCACTGATTAACACTTATCTTCTTTGTTTATTTTATTTGATTTTTTTTACATAAAATGAAATGCAAATGTATTTTCTGGTCGGGAGCAGTGACTTCCTGGAGTGCACTGGTTGCCTGGCAACGTCACGGCAGCGACAAAACTCCATGAACAAGAGCCAAAATGTCAAACAATGAATTCAAGAGAAAGTATTTAATATAGGATCACATCAGCATTTTTTTTTTCCTCGATTGGCTATGAGTGTGTGCTTGTTTAGCAAAATTAGGTCACTCAGTAATACATGCTTCATATACAGCGCATTAGATAACTTTTAGGGTTTTTTGGAGATCACAACCTGCTACAATTCCTGAATCATCAAGGCCAGAATGCAACCAAAAATCTGTCGAGCGCGACTAAACATCTTCATCGGTTCCCTGACGTTTAACAGGTCTGTCTGTTTGTCTCAGGTAGCTGAAATTGTTAAGTTTCAACTTTGCTAAATCTGTCATTGGAACATCTTATTTCACTCTTTTCAAACTACTTTTCGGTCATACGTCTGTCTGAGCTGCTCGCTGCATTAACCGATTGGAGACTAGAGGCTTCTGTGCGCTCAGTCGTCCTGCTGGCATCTATTGACGTGTTTTAGGAACATGTTTAGCTAAACTGTAGCGTCTACCGATAGTCTGCACGTGTTTAGCTTCAGAGAGCAACTTGGATTACACCTTTTTCCCAACACCATCCACCACAAATTAATTCTCAACTTGTGGGAAACACTGAGACGTGATAGAACAGCCAACATGATGCACTGTGTTTATTGCAGAGTGTGACCAAAGCGCTTTGCCGTCCGAGCATCAAAATGTGAACATTTCTTACACATTCCGACCTCTTTTCTGCAAAGTTTCCGTTCATGATCAAGTTCGCTGACTGGCGTCGGCAAGAACCTGAAATCCGAACCTTTGTCTACATTCACTGTCACTCGTGTGTGATTTGTGTAATTTACTTGCAACGTTAACCAATCAATCACAATATGAATTCAACTCAGTGTTTATTAGTTTTCACCAGTGTTTCTGACAAAGCCACTGACACTTGATACAGGCCACAAAAGTGGTCCTTACATGCTGCTGGGATACAGGAGTGATGTCCAAACTGATCACAGGTTGATTTAATACAGAAACAACATCTGTGCACTTGAAATCATTAAACCTCACAGTAGAACTTGTCATGGTGCCTCTTCACTAGCTTCTTTCCTATGAGGCTCTCGACTCGCCAAAAAAAGAAGTACCGATGTCCTCTTGTTGCTACAGTAAGAAACATTAAGAAGCTTCACCTGGTGGAGCAACCAGGTACTGCAGCCACTCTACAATACATGAGGTGTGTATGATCTAGGACAGTGGTATCAGATACTGAACAAACTAATGACTCGGGTGAGATCAGGGAGAAAGAAAACTTGATCGGGACATGAATAGTTTCAGTGCCAGGCAGCAGAAAACCAAAGCAGTGAGGAGTCAGAAATGATGAGAACATTTAACACTGCCGATAATATCGCCAAAGAAGAGCTAGCTTTCACTGACTTTAAGTCTCAGATCATTTATATGGGAAAAAAACAGCAAAAGGATGCTTTTCGTGGATTTGAAGAAGAAAGTTTGGCTCAACAGCTGTTAAAAATTGCAAAACAAATAACAGTAACTTAATTTAAGCAATATTTATCTGCAACTTTATTCCAGTTTACAATTATACACATATTGTTTTAACAAATTATCAATGTTTATGAATGAAAAATACTTTATTTATCCCAGAAGGGAAATTCAATAAAGAAGGAATATTCAATTGTGGGAACTGGCAAAAAAAAAAAGGCCATGTCTAAAATGTATTATTTGGCACCAAAAGGTCGAGTAAAGAGTTCGTCTGGAGTTCTAAAATTGTAGAGTTAAACATGCTTTAAATTGAGCTAAACAAACCTTTTTATTCAAGCGGTACAAATACTACAACACAACACATGTTCAGTACACACACACACACACACACACACACACACACAGGCGGCACAAATGGACACACAGTGAGACAAACAGACGCGCTGCTCGACCTGCTGCGTTAAAAGTCCATCAGAAGTGGCTCTAAGAGTGAAGCACTGGACGGTTACACAAGTGCTCGGATCCATTAGGACAATGCTGAAGCGTGTGATGGAAAAAGATAGAGAAAGAGAGGTCCTACTAGTGGCGCTTTTTACTGCCCACAATCTGAGTTCAGGGGCGTTCGTTCCTCCTTCGGCCTTTTACCTGGACTGTAGCGCCGACACCTTCCAGCGCTGCACTCCCTCTCCTCTATTGTGTCTCATTACGCGTCAATAAAACCACTCAGGTGAGGCGGAACGAGAGCAACCTTCTAGGAAATGCGATTAGCTCCTCACAAATAAAGTGGTGAAGCCGTTGCACACACACTACTGCACACTAGGAATTTAATCTACAAAGAAAATCACATATATCTGACCTAATATTCTGCTTTGGGCTTGGTTTTTATAGTATGAGGGGCTTTAGCACATAACAGATCAAGCTACATCTTCATCCAAAGTCAGAAAATTAACCTAAATCTCAATCTGTCAGTCCATCAGTCCACAATGCGTCCAACACACTTTATGAGCGTGACTTTGACCATGATACGTGTTCCCATGGTAATAAACAGTAACCAAAGCAGAAGTGATATTATTTCCACAGGCCATTTCCTCTTTCACCACTTATACTTGAGCTCCTTTATGTCGACCTCTTTCCTCATCTTCGACACTCTTCGGCTCATTTGTATTCTCTCTAACATCACATTTTCTTCGTTTACGTAACTCTATTTTGCTGCCACTGTGATAAAAACAGCAGCAATTTTCTGCTTTAATGTAAACATTACATGCTCATTTTGATCGCTGCAGTCGCATAAAATCCCTGTAACTTTAATTTTGGAGAAAAATAAACTAAAAAGCAGTGAGACTGACATTTCAGAAATAAAATACTGAGCCAGTTTTCTCAGCGCCTGAGGAAATATTCCTCCATCGCTGTATCATTTGTGGCCGTCCCCACAGAAGTAACGAGTTTTCATTCATTCTTCAGAAGCTGACATTTTCATAATACGATTTCCAACCAAGAGTTCAAATTATTTTTTTCCCTCTCCTCTCCGAGTTATTCACATTTTTCTGTCTCCTGCTGCTTTTTTTTTCATCCAGTCTCTCCTCTCCCTCCTCGTCTCTTCATGTTGTGGTTAAAGTCGCTATGTTCTGCATTCCCAGGATTCCTCGCTGCCACTCTGTTGACATACCTTCATGCCAGCTGTGGCTGCAGAGCCACCATCACCCCGTGTTCCTCCTCCGGGATTTTTTTAAACTTTGACAACACTTCTGCGTCTCCTGACTGAAGCTATAGGAAGCCTCCCTAAACTCTTATTCCTGATATTTTCCAGTTCCTCCCTGTCAGTCTTGTCTAACACTTCACTCGCAGAACATGAAATTAAAGGAAAAAAATCTCTCGACATAAAAATGACTGAGTCTCAGTCTCTCAGAGTAAAATAACAAGGCCTCCCTTCTCTGCTCGTTACATATCGCTGCAGGTCAACAGCTACACAGTCATACAATTACATGCACATTTCTCCAACAGTGCTGCATTCAACAGATCACATGCAGTCACTATTTTTGTTGTTAAAATTTTCCATTGCTTAGAACCAGATGTTTCTGTGATGGAGCTGACTGCTGCAGGTTGAACAAGCATGCATGTAGCAGACATATTTATGACACATAACAGTTTCTGCACTGCAATGAAAATGACAAACTGAGATCAGGAGATCATTCCAGGCTAAACTCTGCAACTCTGCCTCCTCATTTAGTTAATTTGCTTTAATTGAATGTGCTTTATAGTGCTCTATACACACACATCTCAACCAAATGCTTTGTTGATGGATGCTGTGTTTTGCTCTAGATCCACGTATTCAACCAAGGAACAAGATCTCTACATCAGAAGGTGCATGCGAGGCTCTTTGGCGGTTCTGGACTGTAGTGGGCTGGGCTGCCTCTACACGACACAAATCACCAACTTCCCATACATCTGCATACACAAACGCTGATCTACTGCAGATGTATAGAAACATGTCCTCCAACATGACTCCAAGCTGGCTAGTAAGTGGTTCCAGGGTTTTCCCTGGTTCAGAATAGTCCTTTGGGGGCTGACTATGCATGAATACGCATGACTGGTCCACATACACTGAAGACAATGAGTCTGTGTTGCCTTATTTGACAGAAATCTGTGACATTTCCTGTTATTTCTGACGAATTGATACAAAAATGTCTATTATTCTTGAGTAAATGAGGCCCCAAGTATCAAAACTGGGTAAAAAAAAATCTATTTCTTTTGTAAACAGTCATTTCTTGTTTTTGTTGTTGCCTAAACTTCTTAGGGGAGCACCAGCAATCCTCTATGCAGGAAAAAACACAGAGTATTATACAAACAACTACACGTTAATGATGTCTGCTTATGTAACTTCTCTGTCCAGACCTCCATGCCTCCCTGCTTTTAACCTTCACACTACATCAGAGCATGTTCGCTACAAGCGCTGACATCTACTCTCCTTTCTTTGGTTCATCTCTTTGCTCTGGGGACGGTTAGATGGAGGAGGCCCACTGGGATTAACAGGACTCCGTACATGTCTCACAGTCTTACCTTCATGCCAGCAGCAGCTGCAGGTCCACCAGGGTCCACGGCCTGGATGTGACAGGGTTTGCTGCCTCGCACCACGAAGCCCCAGCCCACAGCATCACCTACGATCTGAGAAACGACAGCAGCAGATGAAAAGTCAGCATGTTACCTCACTGCTTTTTAATCACATGTTCTTCACTGTGAACTGTTTCCAAAGCACTAAATGTTGTTCAACCGGGTCTGTAAATGACTGCATGCACATTCTGATTTTTATTTCTGTCATGTGCAAACTGATGTGGCATGTGAGCATGTGTGTGTCTGTGCCACATGCATATGCACATGACTCAGGGGACGTTCCTCATGCATCCAGATGTGTGTGTTGAAGAGACAGATGTGTGATTGTATCTACGCTCGAGTTGTCTGTTAGAGCTGAGTTCAGTGTGTTTGCGTGTCCTACGGTGAATGTCTTCTTTATAAAAGGTCCTCCTGGCGTCTGCAGCTCCTCCGGACTCACTTGTCGTTTCAGAACTGTTGAGAAACACACAACAGCAGAAAATGACTTTTGCTGCAGTGACAGAGAGACAAACCCACAGTGCGGTACGTGTGTGCATGAATATACAAAACATATGCAATCAGGCATAAACAAATACACTGAAACAAAAAGAATAGCATTTTGGGTTTTTATAGTTTTTTTTTATCTCTATATTTGATCAAAAAGAAGTGTATTTGTGTGTGTAGTAATTGCTAACGGTGCCTGGAGGCTCGCTGCTTCCTGAAACAGTATAGCTTTCCTTCCCCTCCTCCAACTTCCCCCTAACATTACTCACTTGAACACGACTCTACACAGGGAACAACTGGACTTCTGTGCCTCAAAAATTCTTTCAGAAACACTCCTTTCATGCAGATAAGTGAAAAATTGACAAGCTAGACAACAGAGGGTGACGCTTACCAAGGATGCTTGAATACGTCAACACACATATAGTGTACACAACATTACTTTAAACTTGTTGCATGAAAACGTGTGCTGAGAATGTTTAAACATCTTCTAGACTCCAGAGGAAATTATGCCGTTTTCTAGAGTGGGAGCGATTATATAACAACATATTTTATTGCAATTTAGATTTTTTTTTTTTGCCAAATAATTTTTTTATTGTCATTCAATCTGCCTTTTTGATGATCATTTCCATCCCATGTGTCCATGTTCGGTTCATCATCAAACCTTTAGAGTGAGGCGCTTTGGTAAATGAACCATTACTGATTATCTTTCTGAGACATCATTACTCCCAATTAGGATTTGCAGATATTTGTGATGTAATAATAAAAAGCAGTGAGAATTTTAGCACAGATGTTTGAGAAAATTGTACTTCTTTACGGCAATCATTGTCCCATTACTTACAGTATATGTTTTGTATTTTGTGTATATAGTGGCAGGAAATATGTTCATGCATTGTGCAGTTTCACAAACAATAAGCTGTAACTGAGGTGAGTAAAGCAGAACCAAGCATGTGGGATGATTTAGAAACATGGTACAATAAGTTTGCATAGTGCAACGTAAACAGAGTTTATACTTCAGCAGCTGTTTTATACTAAAATATGCAATCTAGACAGAAAACATCCATAAATCCAGAAAATATGAGAAACAGAACATTAAATTAAATGCTTCAATCAACTTTCAAACTTGACAGAACATTCCTTATAAAGTAGAACCAAACAGACATTACAACCAAATATTTAAACAAAAAATAACGCTGAAGAACATCCATCCATTATCTCTACACCTTAATCCTCATTAGGGTCATGGGGGGCTGGAGTCTATCCCAGCTGACTCAGGGTGAAGGCAGGTTCACCTGGACAGGTAACCAGTCTATCACAGGGCTACACTTAGAGACAGACAACCAAGCACACTCACATTCACACCTACAGACAATTTACAATCACCAATTAACTTCAACATGTTTCTGGACTGTGGGAGGAAGCCGGAGAACCCAGAGAGAACCCACGCTGCACGGGGAGAACATGGAGACTCCACGCAGAAAGACCCCGGTGCCCTCACTGGGACGCGAACCGGCAACCTACGCCGAAGAATATGTTTGGGCTAATTCATATAACTTATACTGTATATGTAACTTATCTTATTTTATATTTAAATCTCTTCTATTTTTTATTTTTTTGCTCTTTATTTTGTTCTTTATTCTATATTGCACTGAAGGAGCTGCTCTTAATCTCATTGTACATGTGTATAGTGACAATAAAGGCATTCTATTCTATTTAGAAATGGTGTCGTTACACAGTTTGTCCGACAGTTACGTATAAAACTCTCAGCTCTGTCTGCAGTACATGTAGTTGAGCAGATGGTGGTGTGGAGTCAACAGGTGTAGTTTGTGAAATATAGTGCGGGAAATTTAATTTAAAAAAAAAGACCCAATCATTTTGGTTTTTCAGTGTCACCCAACACTATATAGAAAGAACATTAGCTGATAAATCCTTATCTGCATTTTTTTTTCTTCCCTAAAATCAGCGTCGGCTCAAAACATCCAGCGTCAGTCGGACTCTATCATAAAGTCTGTGTGTCGTGTAAACTGTGTGTGTGCTGACAAACTACTTGTGGTGCAGCATTTAACTCTAATCTGATAAGGATGAGGAAGTGATAAACCTTTTATCTTTTTCATCTGGACATTTTTACAAATCGCTCGGCTCTGACAGGACGACTTCTCTTTAACGCTTCGTTATCTGTCGTTTCTGCCTCGTTGCCAAAAACACTGTTTTTGGACTTTATAAATGCACGAAACGACACTTTCACTTGGATCATCTGCTGTGCATGGTTTATATTTTTAGACCATATAGCCTCCCGTCATGTGAAACGCTCGATTACCAGAGTTAATATGAAGCAGTGGGGAAAAACCCTGATGTGTGTGTTTGTGTGTGTGTGTGTGTGTGTGTGTGTGCCTTCCTTTTCCTGTCCATTGTGTGTCTCGTGTGTGTGTGTGTGTGTGTGCTCGTGTTGAAGAGGCTCTGCTGGTACAAAGAGACTCCGGTCAAGGACTGTGTTTGGATTTGACACATCAAAGGAAACCTGAAACACCCACACACTCCTCTTAAATGTGTCAGTCCTTCATTCAAATCTGCACTCAGGAGTTAAAGCAGGTTCCTATGTGCACCGGCAGGTAAACGTCGTCAACAAGGAGATCAACATCACTTGCCACACTCGTGTTCTCAGTAGTTGTCCGTTTCCTGTGCGGCAATATTTCCCTTTCATGTTCAACATTTTGATTACATGTGCAAAATTTCACTCTTATAAACAACAATTTCAATATATTGTGCAATATATTTATTTTTTAAATTTATTTTCAGGTGCAATATTTCCTTAATTGTTCTATTGTAGCCATATTATTTTATTTCTGTATTGTATCGTACTTACATTTTATTGATTTTCTACCTTTTGTAGAGAAATCTCTGGCACAAGAATTTCCTTTGGGATTAATAAAGTTTCTCCTTATTTTATCACTTGGTACAAGCAGCACATATGTCTCATCTTCTGTAATAAACATGAACTCATTCAGTTTTCTCTTCAGCATTTCTTCACTTTAAGTCCACCAAAATTAAATTCCAATTCCTCACCGTGGACATTTATTCCCATTTGCTGATGACTGGAGCTGATCTGCATGCATTGCTTGCTGTTTCCAGTTTCAGATTTCATATAAAATGACAGCTTTAGAAAAGCAGACACTAAAAAAATAACTTTTGACACCTCTAGCGTTAAATGAGGAGCTGTCCTCCACAAAGCCCGCTCTGTGTCCGTGTCATCTCACCAGATTTGGGGTTGCAGAGGACCGGCGGGCTGCTGCTGAGCGTCGGGCTGCTGCTGTAATAACCGCTGCTGCCACAGCTGCTGCTCATGCTGCTGCGACGAACTCCCACCGCCACCTTGATCTCCTTCGTGGGGCTCACTGAGTCAGAGGGAGACACAGACTGAGACGTTAGACTGAGAAACAGACGGAGGAACAAAGAAAGAGCTAGAGGGAGAAAAAAAAAAGCAAGTTTATAGACTAGAATTAATTTTTACAGCTAATTGAACCTCCCTACCTCCAGGTACAGAGCAGCACCACAGCAGGCCTTTTATTTAAATAATATTCACACGAAGAGCTCAGTCTAATAACAGCTCCTTGTGTAGCCACCTCTGTAATTTCTTTAACAAGAACGAAATTTAAAATGTTGTGCTTTTCCACCTCAAGATAAATATTTAAGTTTGTCTCTTTCTTGTGCTTTTGTTTGGTAAGTTTTATGGCACTTTTGTGAAGAGTAAAAACAAAAAAACAACTCCAAACCAGGTTCAGCTCCAGCAAAAGTCGGCTAAAGGCAGAGAACTAGATTCTACGCTACGGTCTTTCTTTTAGATTACAGTGGAGCATCTGAGGCCACATTGGTTCCCAAAAATCTTTTTTTTTTTAACACAACTAAACTGCATTCTCATTTCCATTTCCACAGAATTCTCTCACCAAAAGGCAGGACTGTGACGTGTGAGAGCCAATAAATCCGAGTAAAAGTTTCATTTTTGTTTGATGATTTTCACTTCTCACCTGCTGTTCGGATAGGTTTAGGTGTCAAGTTAGTCACAAGCATAGACTGTATAAAAGATGGACGTAGCAACCGGTCCCGAAAAATGCAGCCAACCCGGAAGTGTCAAAAACCTACGTCCGCTTGCTGCTGGCTCCAAAAAGCCCTGGCTCCCATAGACTTGAATTGGAAAAGAAGTGATCACAGATCATGAAATACCGCATTCCTCCAGCTCAGGATTTTGTTCTTATTAGTTTTCATGGTCAGATCCAGAGATCAGGTGGCCAATCTGAAAATAAATCAATACTGAATTTTTAAAAATCGTCAACATTTTGTGGGGCAAGGGGCGTGGCTGGTTTGATTGACAGTCGGCAGCGACCATACAGACGAAGCGAGCAGAAGGCGGTAAATGTGGGCGGGGCAGAAAGGGCCCGCCTCTCAATCCATCTGACCAATCGCTGCTCCTATGGCTCCGCCCCCCTCAGACGATTTTTGCGTCACTGGCTCCAAAAATCCAAGATGTCAACCAGGAAGTAGCAAAACCTTGGCTTCATGTTCTCAGTGCAGAAACCGACGGGTGACGTCACGGTAGCTACGTCCATCTTAATACAGTCTATGGTCACAAGTTAATCACAAATGCAGGATTAGGATTCAAGATTTAAGAGTTTGTATTTGTCGCATGCTCATAACAGCAAGGGCAGTGAAACGCAATGTGGTTTTCAAGGCTGTGCAGTGACAATAATTATTAGTAATCATTAATAGTAATGAAGCAGGGATTGTGAGGCTAAACATTATATATACAGTTGAAACCAGAAGTTTACATACACTGTATAAAAAGACACACAACCTCTATTTTTTCTCACTATCTGACATTAAACGTGACTGAACACCAGCTCTGTCAGGAGGAATTCCAACTTTTGCGAGAAGCTTGAGGAAGGAAAAACGTTTGACCCAAGTCATACAGTTTAAAGGCGACGCTATCGAATACTGAGGAAGTGCATGTAAACTTCTGACTCTGAAGAAAGCAATTTAAAAAAAAAAAATGCTTTTAGCAAATAGAAATATTTTCGGTAATCCTAACTGAGCTAAAACAGGAAAAGTTTAGTCTGATTTAATGTTGGACAGTAAGAAAAAAAAAGGTTGTGTGTCTGGTTTCAACTGTATATAATAATAATGTTTAATATTATAGATCTTGGGTGATCTGAGCTCTAAGTACATAAGTCTTTGTTTAGCATTGAAACGCGCTGTCACGGTAATCGCAAACGAAAGACTTCACTTCAGCGCTCTGTTTGGGAATAAATAAATATATCAGTTCTGTTTGCAAAGACTAAATGTATTCTGGTGCTGTTGTCGTGTAAACAAGTCCACACTTCCTCCTGTGTGGAGGACGTCAGTTGGCTAGATGGTCCTTTAATATAGACGGTGCTGGTTTAAGCGATCACATCTCGGTACATCCTGGGTGCATTCATATCTGTCCAACTGTGAAACTCCCACGAGATGCATGTTATTACAAACAGGATCCAACCACTTTACGCTCACAGACTGTAAACACTTTCCTGGAAACACAGAGTTGGATTAATAACATTGGAAAAAGGAGTGAAAAAAAATGGACATATCCAGTATTACAGACCAGCCTACTCAAGCAATCAGTGACAAAGTTTGAACTAAACCCGAAAAAGCTGAAAACTTTACAACTTATTCCTCAGAGTTGTGCTCAAAGTAGAGAAGTCAGTGGTTTTGTCTGCCTTCTTCTGCCTGGCAACACGAGCAGAAATCTTATCTTTCTACGGCAGACACCACCAAGGACACCACTCGGGTCTCTGTGTCAACAACAGATAAGGCAAAGGGGGGTAAATATGCCAATGAATCCAATCACCAGGGGCAATATTTAAACTTTATAATCACGCTGCTGCTGCTGCTTTAATGAACACGTGAACGTACAGTCGCAATAAAGGTTCTCTGTGGAGCATCAGGAAATGAAGCTCAGACACTGTGGCGCCTTCTTCATATGTCAGATCCTCTTATGGGAGGAGTTTTTTTTATTACTCTTGCTTGAAAAATGCCTAAAAAGAAGATTGATGTTAATAAACAAATTGGTCCTTCGTTCCAGCTGTAAAGTTTTCTGTCAGATGTAAACTGAAGGACGGGCGACTTCAGGTTTTATTGGAGAACATAAAACATCGTATAAATCCGTCTGCACACGTGTGTTCGGTTCGCCGTCTACCTGAGAGGAAGCTGGTGTTTCCTCCGTCCGAGTTCTGTTTGCGGAGACAGAAGGGACTGTCGTGGCTCTCGGGGATGCTGCGTCCACGCTCGTGAAGGAGTTCGATCAGCCGCCGCCGTCGCCGGAAGTTCATCCTGAACTGGAAGAGGAGCGGCCCGTCGACAAAGTGATGCTTGTTGGTGACTGATAAGGAAGAACAGCGGACATGCGGACAGCAGATAAGTTTACAGAGAAAGAAAGATGTAGAATTTCACAATATGCTGATGAACATTTATTGATGTCTTATCTGAAAAGTAAATTCTCTAAACCTTCGAAACTGTTTGCAGGGATGTCGTTTTCTCATCATTAAATCACGAACATGAACTTCATTACTTCTCAGGTCTGTGAAATGTGTTTTTATTCTGCATGTGTGAGTCAGCGTCACGCTCAAGTCACAATTACTTTGGTGGATTTAGTTTAGCACTAAACTCGCTGCCCCTCGAGGTGAACAAACACAAACCGGCCACAGAGAGCATCGGCCTCACATATCAGAGTCACGCTGATAAGACGAGTATATTTAAAGTAATAAACGTGTCAAGGTTAAAAACTAAATCACAGGAACCTGTCAGCTCACTGCCAGCATTCAGGCTCTGCTGTTGTTGTAGCTGCACATTTCAATATTAAAAAGACACGAAGATAAAACGTTTAAACTTCCAGATTCATGAGACTCATTCCTGCAGCTGAGAGTTGAGTCATCTTTTAGATCGGAGCTTTATCTATTCAACATTTTGAGTTTTTGTTAACTCTCCTTTTATGTGAAGATTGTTATTTACCACATTTTTTCCCTCAAACCAACCAGCTACAAACATGACAAGTGTGCTTAGAAAGCCAGGTCCCTAAAACTGCATCCTCCTTAAGTTCAAAATGAGTTATTTCCATTATCAGAGACTGAGCTGTACTGTACATAATCTAATTTAACTGGACAAACTTATCTGAAAAATAAAACAATTAATCTAGTGTGAGGCTCATTTCTGTCTCTTGGCCCACATTTGACCCTGATAACAGCAGCAGCTCATCTCAGATTTACAGACAACCTCCTTCAACAGAGTCTTCAGAAACCAGGTAAAGCTCTGAATCCTGAAGTCATACAGAAGAAATACAATAAAAAAATATATAATTTCCAGCTGTAGTTGTGGTTAAATCACATAAAACCAGACATGCTATTGCCAACCTTTCATAAAACATTAATTCTGTCGGTATTGTCTTAAAGCTCTCGTCCTCCACAGCGACATAAACATTTAGAGATTCAGTCAAACTTCAGCTTATTTAATCGAATAAATGTTTCACGAGACCCTTTGCACAGATGTAGAAACTGGTTCCTGTCAGATGTTATGATTTGGACTCCTGTCTTACTGAATGTCTCAGAGATTTACTGTTTCAAGCACTATATGACATTTTGACATGCTGTTAATAAATTATTAAAATAAAAACAAAATAAAATATAGGGCAAGATTATGTAAGCAAAATGTGCAGAGGTTCACCTCTGAACC
>NW_007578515.1:30392-92672 GCF_000690725.1 Stegastes partitus | reverse complement strand
CGAATTCATGGAAACTGCTTGGAATGAACACAGTAAAGGTCAGTGATCAACCTGTATCAGTGCATGCTACCCAATTACGCATTTATTAACTGCATTTCTACTAATTGTCATTTTGTTATCATTTAGCTTCCATTCATGATTGTAACACACACTGTAGTTAGTTCACCCGCTGTTTTGCAGATGCAACGCGACTAAGTCCTTCTATTCTGTGGATCAGCCTTTGGCATGTTTTAACTCCTCTGAACGTTCATGAACGGAGGTGAAACGCTGGTTTCTTTGTCGTTGCTGTTCAAAGCTTTGCCCAGTGTGACCACAGCCTCCTGCTGCTCCATCCTTTACCACAGCGATACGTCGACTCCACTCTGACGGCTTCATTTGTTCATTAAACGCAACTTTCACTCACTGCAGACAGGCGGTAACCTTTTGGGCCTGATTTATAGGTATAGTATAGAAAACAACTTCCACATTAAACACAAAGTGGATGCATTCAGACCGTCTATGTATCATGAATGTGTGACCTCTGGCCTACAGAGCAGAAAGCAGAAACAAAGACTGGCTGGCTAACTGGCCCTCTACGCTCTTTATAATGTGTTTCTAATGGGAACTGAGAGCTGCACAAACATAACCTATAAAACCAGATTATTATAAATGATCCTCCGCTCTGTAACACGAGAGCGTAAAAACAACATTCCCAGTGTAAAGTCCACATATCATCTACGTAACACTAGAGCAGTGATGTCCTCGGGGAGGATGACACTGTGAAGTGTGTTTGAGGCCGGCAGGAAGCAGATCGGCGCTGCATTACATTCACTAAGTGAAGTGACAACACACCGCCGCCGCCGCCGCCGCCGTGTATGTGTGCGTTTCTTGTGTGTTTCGTAGCGCCGCATTCCTCGACCCTGGAGATGCTCGGCTCGACTACGGCTCCAGAGGGACGGGGGATCGGACGGAAGCGAGCGAGAGAAGGAAAAAGAGAGCAGATGGACGTGGCGTGTGATGAGAAGCACTCGGGCAGAAGAGGAGCAGCAAAAGGGGAGAGAGGGCAGAAAGGACTTCATCACATGATCAACATCCCTTCATTGTTTCTATATTTATTCTCTTTCTCCTGTAAGGAATCGTTTTCTCTCTGTTTGACGTATTCAGATGACAGCAGTGCGACATAGAGAAGTGGCGTTTTTATGACGCTGCTTACGGCTGTAGACGGTCTGTAATCTACTGCAAAGTCCTTCAACATGCAAACCACCAGCGATGTTAAAGACTACACTGTTCAATGGCTGGACTTACTATGATTTACTCTGTCACTTAAAATACAGCGACATGTCTCCCCCGTAACTAAAAGACTGAACAAATGTATAATGTGCATGAACAAAACATGAAAACCTGCAGCTCTGAGGTCATGTGCACTGCAACAAACAACAACAAAAAACAACAACAAAAAAGGAAATCAATGGTAAAAATCTGGCAGCAAAGGTGTCAGAAAAACATGTTTTTAAAAAATAGCTAAAAACTATAAAAACTGTGAAAATTACGGCAAATATCTGTGATATAATTCTATTTTTGAGCTGATTCAAATGTGGTAAAACTCAGTAATTTTACAGTCATATATGGCAAAAGAATAGATTATTATATGTAAAATATATATATATACATATAGATATTTGATCTGGACATCATGTACACTTTTGGTCTGTTTTTGTTTCGTTTTTTTTAATGTAATTTTTCTCAGCTTTTAAAATGTATTATATGTAATTTAACAAAACAAAGATAATCTATAAAATAATGGTTTAATTTTTATATTGACAATTTTTTCTAAACTTTAATATACATATTTTTCTTTTAAATAATAGCAAATGTCTGTGAAATAACAATATTTGTGCTAATTTTAATAGAATAAAAATATAGCAATTTTATAGCCACACATTGTAAATGACTGAAATTCTATTTATAAAAATGCTGATTTTTTTATTATGCAAAGTTTGGCAAGTTTTTTGTTGTTGTTGTTGTTTTTATTTATTTATTTTTTTACAATCAATGTAAATTAAGACTTTTTTTCTGTGATTTTGCAAGTTAGTGTCTGTCATTTAACAAAACAGTGAAAATCTGTAAAGTAGCAGTTTAAACATTAATATTTTTAACATTTTTAAGTCTTTAACATACATAATTTTTCAAACACGTAATGACAAATATCTGTGAAATAACAATATTTTGCTAGTTTTAACAGAATTTAGCTGAAATTTTATGGTCAAAAATAATTCAAGAATGAAATACCATTTATAAAAACAGATTTTTGTGGATATTATGCAGTCCGGTTGGTTTATGGTTGACATTTAAATCAAGACCTTTTTCTGTGATGTAACTAGTTAACATCTGTAATTTATCAAAAGAACAAGAGAAACTGTCGTTATTTACAGCGTGGCTTCTCAGCACCAACATGCAGTCTAATTTAATGGGACGGCTGTGAGCCGCAGACATCAGCGGCAAATCAAACTTCCACGCCGTGACTCAAACAAAAACTCATTCCACTCATTGTCAAACAAAATGTTAAACGTGCACAGTCAGGGATGAACCGAACAAAGGAGAGTTACAACAACTGCAGGACCAAATCTGAATGTCAAAGTGGTTTTAAAAAAACAGCTTTAAAGCCTCGCCCTGTCAGAAGACGACTGCACGCTGCAGCATTCCAGCAGCTGCCGGTTATTATGCTTTAATTGGCCTGATTTACTGAGGAAAACACACATTCACAGCTGGAGACGACGTGTCTGAATAAACTGCACACGAAGAAGAAACAGCGACGTTCTATTAAAGTTACTGAGATAAACGCTTTGGTTGTCGGTTGCTGACAAACAACCAGAGAGGACGCATCGACGGAGGCCTCGGTCACATGGATGTTAATTAAAACTTTATCTGTGTGATTCAAATTTCTGAGTAAATGGCACTGAAAATGGGCCTTGTGCTGCAATGTACTTTGTGATATTGTGGCTAAATAATGTCAATGCTAACCTGACTTAGCATTGACATTATTTGTTATTATTTAGCTAACGGGACTTTTAACATGTTTGTATTTACACGTGCAGTTTCTCTTCCACCATACTGAGTAAAAGTGGCATCAGAATCAGTCCACGTATGTTATCCGACCGTTTCCTTGATGCACTGCAGCGAGTCAGAACCAGCAAATAGTTTTTTTAAAACTTCTAACGGCTTATTGGGATGTATTGGGGTACGTCACTGACTCATTTCAGCATGATGACGGACGGTTAAAAACAAAAACACAAAAAAACCTACATGCTTGTGAACTCAAATGTATAAATGCAGAAAAATCCTTTCAAGAAAGAGAACCCGACTCCACCTGACTCCACCCGATCACACGTTTCTGACGGTGCTTTCTATTTATAATGTTCCTGAGTTAAGCAGAGAATCACTTTGAGGGTAAAAAGAACAATAAAATGATCTTTTATTGGATTTTTCTAGTTTTATACTAAAATATAATATTCCTCTATTATAATTAAATATAGTTTAACATTCATTAAATATTATTTAACTAAACAATACACATTTAAAATTACAATAAATAAAATATTACTTCATATAACAGATTCGTGTACCTCAACCAGCCACAGCACAGCACACGAGTTATAGAACACATATTGTCCAACGCTGACGGGATTTGTGTAGAACTCGTTAATTAAGTTTGTCTGATTTCTGTACTGATGCTTCAGCTGGTAATACTTTAAAGCGCCTCTTCCACTGCTCAGACTATAATCCAAACCAAACACAAACAAGTGCACATACTGTTTATATTCACAGATAACATAACGGGCACCACTCCAGGCCGTGAAGTCAAAACAACGCGCCGACCTCTTGAGTCACGTGACCCTGAGGTTACACTTTCCTCATGTTCATTACTCAGTAACATTCTGTAACTCGAATCGCTCTTGAACGCAGCCTCGAGTCAGGTCAGGTCGAGGTCAGGAGACAAGACAGAATCAAGACTCGTGGGGTGTGAAATTCAATCTTGGTCAGTGTGAGATAGAATGTGGGTCAGTTTGAAATAGCTCGAAGCCCAAAATGAGCAGATCCATCATTTGAAAGTTTACAGTCGCCCATCAGAAATCATGTTAATCTGTTTTTTGTGCATTTTTATTAAAAACGGTACTGTAGCACCATCAAGATCAATCCAGACATTTCTGCTAAACTGGTTCCTCGCATGTGACAAATCTTTTACTCAAGTTGACGGCATGTGTTTGACAGGACTGTAATTAAACACCCACATCGGTTATCAGACTGTAAAAGTTAAAAGATCAAAGACACACGGAGCTACATGATGCCAAAGTCCTCAGGTTAAGGAGGAGCTGTTTGTACCAGGATCACAAAGACGCAAGCTGGGATCTGACTGCAGGGACGACTGGCTCTGCTGTCGCCCCGGATCACTCACAGTCCATCAGTCTGTCATCAGCACAGCTCCCAGTCAGTTAAAGCTGGTTTGAGCAGACGCAGCAAAAAAAATGCTAAAACTGTTGGATGCATGTGTAAATTACTATTTGACCTTTGGCATTTAATAACAATATCAAACCTGTACTTCCTGATTAAAGCAGTTCTGCAGCACCATTATGATTCATGAAGTCGTGTTTCTAGGCACCTGTTGAATGCAAGTCCAATACTAACTCTACTTGTAGCTCTGATTTGGTCTCCACCAATGCTCACTGGTTTTTTTTTTTGAAAAAGAGTGAATGTACATGAGAGATGAAAATGTCTTTTTTTCCCCCCCTTTTAGCTGTGATATCCTACAGAAGCCGAGAGCGGTCGTTTTCCGCTACTGTTCTTTCTTCGCCGTTTTCTTGAGACAACGAGTTAATTTTCTCGTTATCTCGGGATAACAAGAATCGTTTTCTCGTGAAAACGAGATAATTGGTGTTTGTGTTTGCCCGCTCGTGCCCGGTCCAGGATGGATTCCATCCTCAGTCACCAGCGGGGGGCCGGAGGACAGACCAGACCGGGCACCAGCGCTTCATTGTAAGCTGTCGTGCCCGGTCAGCTGTTCTCATGACACGTCATGTCGGAGTTCCCGGTCAGCTGTCTATATAAGATACGTCACACCAGGGAGTCCGACAACTTCTGATGAAGGCTGAAGTGACAGCCGAAACTGTCAACGGGATAATTATCTCGTTATCTCGAGAAAACGCCGTTTTAAAAAAATGTGCGACCATGACCGCTCTCGGCTTCCATAATATAGCCAACATAACCTATAACACCTTCTTCTGTCTAGTTTATTCGCTCCATAGCACATGGCCAAAACTAACCTAACTACCTTTTTTTTTTTAAATTTGTATATTTTTTCCAACATTTAAAAAGTTTACTTCGATATTTACTTGTGCTCACTAAGCAGTAGCTAAATATGTCTGATGTTTTGAGCTTGGCTGCTACTTTTTTCACTGAAATCAGCCACTTGCTGCAGCTACAAGTGACGTTCATGAGAGTAAACCACTATTAGATTCATTCAAAGTACATATTGCAAAGCTAAAACAATGAGACAAAACACAGTATATCCACAGCTCCATACACAGAAAACCAAAACTCTGATGCTTAGTCACTGAACCTTCACTTGAAAATCCCCGTTTGAGGGAAGAACTGAACAAATTCTCTGTGTGTTTTCCACAATCACAGACAATCCCTCATATTAAAATATTGCCTGCATGTAGAGACAACCCGTTCCAGTCCTGATAATCAAACAGTGTGATCAGCAGCCTCCCTCCGTCCTCACCATGCTGGATGATGCCGTGCTCCAGGAGCCTCCGTCCCAGCTGCTCCGTCTCCTCCCGGGTCGCCATCTCGCCCTCCTGCAGCAGCCAGTCGATGAACTCTGAGGCCACCAGCGTCCGCTCAAATGAAACATTCTCCTCCTCTCTGGTCTGTAGTAGGTTGTTCTCTGTGTTCATTAGTCTGTGGAGAAGAGAGAGCATCATCTAGTTACTTACCGGTTCAGAAACTGAGACCGAGGAGCGGAAGAAGCCGCAGAGAGTTTAATTCAAAATGCAGCATTAATCCTCTGAACACTGAAACCCTCCAGTCAGTTTAAAAAAGTATGCTGTGTTTAAAAATGTGCTAAAATTACACCATTTATCAGAGCCAGAAACTGTAAAAACAAAAAGAATCGGGATATTTTCCACTTTCCGATGGTTACTGAACTATTCATCTCAAGTTTAACTTCGACATAAAACTGTCATATTTCATCAAAATCTTTTCATCCTATGAGCATCATTTAAAAGTCTGCTAAAAAATAAGGTGTTTGTTCTACACAGATTCTGTAAAAAAGAAAAAATTCTGCAGTCTTTAATGCAATCATAAAGCCATGATCGACCCAGTTGGGACAGACGGTCATTTGATAAAAATTCTGGTGCTTTTTCAGCTGATTGAGCATTGAAACAAATTAAAATATACACACAGCAAAACATCGACGGTGTTTAAACGTTTTATTTCCATTATTGGTGACGCCTGTGTGTAAATGGAAAAATGTTGTATATGTTGAGTCTGGGTATTTTTAACTTTGAAAAAACAACGCAAGCACAGACCTTCAACTTTAATCTTTTCCTTTTTTTAATGATGTATGGCAATACAATTGTGTTATATGACACATAAGACATTTTTGAGTTCGCTCTCCTTCTAGTCACGGCTGTGCTGTTTCCATAGAGGTGCAGGACTTTATATTAAAGTGAAAAATAAGCCCCCAGTAAGTAAAAAACCCTCAGTAACTGTTTGGGGTTCAGAGAATTAAATCAGGTTTTTAAATGACACATGTATTATAAAGTGATTTTAATGAAATATCTCAATTTTAAGCTTAGATTTAGTTTTTTGTTTTCCAATGAAAAGGCACATCACTGATTAGTAGGTTAAAGCGTTCAAACCTATAAACTTTCTTCAAAACTGTGACAAATATGAAGCAATTTGAGGCACTTTGGTTTTTAATCAATTTACCGTCTACCATGCAGCACTAATGCTATTAAAGAAGCAATTTAAATATGGTCGAGCAGTGATTTTGCAACGCCCTCCGGCTAATGCCTCCGCAGCAAAATACTGCTGGGTGCTCGTTCACTTTAGCAGCTTTATGTACACAACATGCCAAGCTGATGGAAAACAGAGTGAGCAGACGATGCTGCAGCGTTTCTAATCGATAGACATAATATAGAGCCATAGCACTGATTCACCGTCCAACAGTGTGTGCTTGGGTTCTGGTGAAAAGTGAACTTTCCTCCGAGGGAATTTCCAACAGAGGAAAGCTTCCAAACCAGCAGCTCTGCCCTCTTCCCCACTCTGTAATCTGCACCGTCCAAATGCACAAGCACTGTACTGGAACTGTCTCCAGATTAGCACTTCAGCCACATAAGTGGAGGACTGAGAATGTCTCCTAAAGATGAATTCATGCTATTCCTGGAAGCTCACACACCAAAACTACACATTAGATTTGCACGATTAGAAGCTAATTACACCAAGAAAAACCTCCTAGATCCTCTTTACTGATAATAAACTGAGGTTTGACTTTGTGGACTCGTCTCAGTCACAACAGTTTCTATGAAACAAAAAGCAAAATATCGTCTTGATTCTGCATTTTACTGCTGCTTTATTTGTTGGTGCATATCAGAGGATTGTGGGTGCTGTGGTCTCTTCTGGATGGCACCAGGTGACTCAAACAAACAAAAAACACACAAGTACACGCTTGTAAAGAGCAGAACTGCTGACTCTTCAACTATGTCACTCTCTTAAAAACACATTCACGCCCATCACTCACACCCAAACACTGTCACCTACGCACTCAAACACTATAAAAAGAGGAACAATAAGCGTTCTGTGGTGCACCTGGACGTGTCACAACATGCACCAGCAAAGAACTGTAACATCAAAAAGACTTTTTCAGGCACAAATCATATTCCCACATTGTGCTGCAATGGCCGTCAATCATTCACTGAACTGTCAACTCGACAAACCGCACAGCGTAGCGCAGACAAACACACATCATGTACGAATGTGATAGCAGCGAGTTACAGAAATGGCAAGAAAGAAGATTTAATGAACTAAAAGAAGCCAGATAGAGACACCAGACATCCCAGGGTTGAGAGAATTCAGCTCCGGGCTCAGAAACCTGAACAACCACCGACCTAATTAGACCGGTCCGAACAGGATAGAAGAACCAGAGCCGCCTTTCCATCTGACAGCGAACGGATAATCTTAAGAAGTGTAATAACGTAACCAGGGAGGAGACGGTTTCCATGAGTCTCCACCAGATCAGTGAGTCAGTCAAGAGATTAAACACGACTCTGGTGAAAAGGTCAACGAACAATAAAGGAAGAGTTGGACACTTGAGGAAACACTGACTGAAGTTTACTTTGCAGAGTTAGATGATGTCATGTCTGCACAGAAAATACTAAGTTGGTCGGCTTAGCTCAGCATAAGATTTGGGAACGGCTAGCCTGGCTCTGTCCAAACCTCTCTATAGTCTCACAGAGTCAGATGTTTTTGGTGTGTCAGTGTGAAGAATGATCTGACTGCACCTTCTTATCATTCTGCTGTGGAGGAAACAAACACTCTGGCTTCTTTAAACTATTAACGATTGTCTGAAGTGATGCTAAGCCCAGGCTGCAGTGATGGTGCCCCTGCAAAATAGTGACAGGGGTAATTTATTCATTTATTTTTTTTGGTGGAACATTTGCATGAAGGGAAACCAAAAAGCCACTGAAAGAACTAAGCAGGTGTCTCATATTGTACAACACAAATGTTGCCAGGTTGCTAACTCAGAAGCTGCTAGTTTTGCTTCCCATAGCGACGGGGATTTTGAAAATGGCAACCACAGCTAGAGAGAGGAAGCATTAGAAACCAGCCTAGTAACTGCTGCCAGGTAATGTAATCTGTCACAGAAGAAACTGTTAAAAAAAAAAATCTTTTTTACAATTTGGACTTGTTTGGATTGAATAAATAAAGTGTAGCATGTTTGTTAAGCCTCTGAACCCAAAACCTGCTGGAAGGTTTGAAAAATTTTCTTTAGAAAGTCTCCAGAATCTGTCAGTGTCAGAAACTGTAAAAACTGAAAAGTATCGTCTGACTTTCAAGTTTCCAACAAACCTTGAGAATCATCACGTGGTCTGGTTCTGTCAGGAAAAAATAAGCTTAAAAAATAAGTCACTTTAATCCATAGTCACCACAAGTGTTTGCACCAGATCCAAATTTCAGCTGAACTGCAGGCTGTGTTTAACATATATTTATGGTATTATAACTGAGTGTTTTTAGAGAAGTGCAAGACTTTCTGTTGCAGTGAAACACCGACGCCACAATGAGAAAAAACAGGAGCACAAGACACCCTGAAACTACTAAATACTCACAGCATTAATGAGCTTAAAGCATGTTTCCCGATATTTTCTGCCTTTATGCTAAGCTAAGCTAATGGTCATTGGCTCTAGTGTTCATAATGAGGAACAGCCTCAATCTCGCTTTCAGTAAGAAAGCAATTATATGCATTTACCACAGCTACTTCTTTAAGAGCAAAGACAGCCAGCCAAGTGTATTTAAGTAAATCAAACTACGCATAATAATCAATATTTGTTGCAGGCAAAGTTTTGTCTGGCAAAGACGAGCCTTCTGCTGTTTATACATGTCACAGGAGACAAATTGATATCTTATTGGAGGCAGAGCATTAGTGGCCAAACCATTAGTGCTCAGGAAGAAGCGCTTCTGAGCTGATTAAGCTAAATGGAGTTCTTAAAAAAAATGTAATTACACTAAACGAAGCCTAAATCATGCGCAGAATGTAAAGAGCCTCCCTTCTGCAAAACACCTCGACTTGTTCTTATGAGCCCTTTTGGCCCCAGCAGTCCTCCCAGCGTGGTTCATTTAACCCAGATTGAAGATCCAGAGAAAGCTGTAGGGCCGAACCGCGCTGTCATTAAACCTGTTGTAATCGTCAACCTTCAACCCTGAGTTGAGCCCAAAAATAGAACAAGAAAATGGTCTGAGGTGCACACAAAGGGCTGCCAAAGTCTCCCTCTGTCATGTAAAGTCAACACATGACTTGTACAGATGTCAACTTTTGATGGATTAGGAGCTGCAGAAGAACAACTGCTATGACCCACATTAAGAGGCCAGCATCATAATACAAATGTTGAAAGAGCTGGACATAATGTTCCATGAGACCTGACTGTGTACACAATGGCTTTTAATCCATTTAAACATGTTAAGTCAACAGATCATGCAACGCCAGCTCAAAGGGACTGACGCAAAGTACTGTACTCTGTGCCTCGAATAATAGCAGCTTGAGCAACACCGTGCATTATTCATTACCTGAGACTCCAGATACAGTATATAAATGGATCATGATAGCTTCAAGTGGGACAATTTGAACTGCCCTGACCTGGATATGCACTCAGAGAAGCTGTTCAGTCAGCATATATAACTCAACCTGAGTGGTGTCCACGGAGATGGTGGCAGGATCGCCTCGCTTTTCACCGCCCTCGGATCTGGTCCGTGCGTGAAAGGTGGAGAACTGATGGCTCTACTCTCATGCAACTTTAAAAACCGATAACGCCACTTTAAAGCTCATTGAAAGGCCATGTGAGATGGTTGTACAGGAAGCAAGCTCTGGCATCAGAAACAAAGAGGAAGTTATCGGAGAAGAAGTTGCAAAGTAAGAGGCGACTTGTCCAGTTGGGGAAACCTCCAGACTCCTGTGACGCTCTGCAGGATAAACTAGATAGAAGTAATGGATGGATTAATGGTGATGCAAAATATATGAAATGACTAAAATATCAAATTATATTTTAAAGAATCAACCAAATAGCAAAATCTAGATCTGCTACAGATGAGGTTTCTATGGAGCGAGCTCAGCGTGGAGTTTTTCGTAGATTTTTGCCTTTAATTATTTAACAAAGAGTCAAAGTGATTTCTAAATATAACGGATTTACAAGTAGAGCTGGATCAGAATAAATCACGTTTCAATGTTCCTGCTCAATCAAATGGCAGAACTTGCAAATAAAATACCAAATGAACACGTCGACAATGCACAAATATATATTCCTCACCCACAGAGGAATATATGAACACACTGAGCGGTAATACTACAGGCAACACCGCTTCAAAATATAATGCAACGATGCAAGTTTTTGAAATAATTTCTAAATAAATAGAGAATAATTTGAGGTAGGGATGTGGCCATGTAAGAGCACAGGCGATAACTGTACGATTTAAAAATTGAAATTTTATTATAATAACACACAAATGATCATATAAAAAGCTCATTATTATCTCACTGCACTTGTTTTTTTAAGTCATTGATTTGCCAAAACAAAAAACACATAATAAACAAAATAACACAAAATTGGCCAATAACATATTTTTAAAAATTTTCTAAAGATATCATGATAATATTTGTATAAGTTAAAATTAATTAAATTACTTTAAGCCTTTTATTGTCACAGCCTTAATTTCAGGTTGATTTTTACAGCATATGATTACACAAAGTTTGGTTTCTTGTTTTGATTAGTTGTTTGTCAGTTTGGTCTCAGCTGTGGTTGAAGTCTGTGTCTGTTGAAACTGCAAGAAAACCAAAACTGCACCTAATTCACAACCTTTATGTAGCGAGCAGCAAATGTATGTCCTACATGTTCAGCGGCTAAAACATGCAAACATACTTTGTGTCAGCTGAGTTTGTATTTCTATTAGACGTCAGCACAAACATCTTGTAAATGACAGCAGTTAATGGCATTTAACTTTCTCATTTTGTTTCCACAGTCTTTAAACTCAGCAGCCTCCAAGGGCGACTGACTGATACGTCACGAAACAGCAAATAAATGACAGCGTCAGTCACTTATCAGCACTTTTAGTACCCATTAGCATTACTGTACTTCAGGCTAATCTAGACTAATCTACACTACGCTCCTGTAAAATTTGAACTCACTGACTGCAACATAAAGTCCTTCACCTCCATGGAAATGAAGAAGAAAGTCATTTTCTTTTATTGTGATGGTCAAAGACCCCTGAATTCATTCCCTGTTGCCATGTGTTTTCCCATCACCTTTTGTCATGTGTTTTCCCATCACCTTTTGTCACAGACCCCCGATTCCACCCCCTGTTGTTCATTGTCCACTTACCTCCTGCCATTTGATTAGCAACTGTATGCTATCAGAACCCCAACTCCACCACCCGTCTGGTCACCAGACCCCGATTTCATCACCTGTGATTCATTGTCCCCCCTTACCTCCTGCCATTTGATTAGCAACTGTATGTTAATTTACCGCTATTCACCTCTGTATTTACATACAGGCCCCCCTTACCCTCTGACTTACCCTATAAATGTGTGACTCTGCAGATGTTCAGGGTCGGTCCACCTTCACAGACTCATGCTCTGTGTTGGTGAGCCCACCGTATACCGGAATACTAATAAACACCCACTACAGCAAACTTCACATGAGGACTATGAGTAAAATTTCTTCAACAAAAACAACACAACTATAGCTAGAAGGAGAGAAAACTCTTTGTGCATCACGACACACTTACAACGCCATAAAGCATAAAAACAAACAAACAAAAAATCATTATTCATTTTTAAGAAACTTGGAATCAGCATGTGCCACACGTTTCCAAGTGCCTACAGGTGCTACCAATACTGTAAAAATAAAAAAAAGCTTTAAATACCATTGATGTTTTACTACATGCAGTTTCACAACCACCACAAACTCTAGAAAGATATTTCACCAAGTCGACTGTATCTTCGACAACTTGCTTAAAACTCTGTGCACAATTTCTGAACCATGCTGCATTTATTTTATTTCATTTATTTGTTTCTTCTATCTGCTCTGTGCAAACACTACCTGCAGTTCAGCCCAAATAGTCCCTGAGTTTATGTCACTTCATTGTTAGTTGCAGGTGAATCAAACATTGCTTCTCAGTGGCGCAAATAAAGCTCATATTTGAATAATTTGTCTTGTGTGAACCTGATGGTGAGTTCGAGGACCATTGGAAAATGGAAAATCTGACAACTTTTTCTCTTCTTACATTTTTTTTTGGTTCTGATAAATGGCATTAGTCTTAGCTTCTTTTTTAAAAGATATGTTTTCCAAAGTGGTTTGCGGTTGTTGGTGTTTAGATGGTTTGGAAACAACCTTAATTGTGAGTATGACTTCCTGCTGTAATAGGAAAAGACATCCCACTGTCATCGGTTAGTCATGTGGAAATGTTACATCTGCTCTCATGAATGAAGCGCAGCCATCACCATTCATGGCTAAGCAACGGTATATTTAGGAATAAAAGGTTCGTTGCTGTTTCTCAATGTAGTTGCATGTATACTGTATGTCTGTATCCAACATTTAAAAAAAAAGAATAGACTTTAAGTGTGGTGGATGTCTGGAATGCAGAGAAACAGCCACCAGAACCGTAAAATATATACAATTTGCACTTGTAGTTTAAAACATGCAAAAAAAACCACCAGTGCAATTCTTTGTGGTTCCACGAAGTCGACAAAGGCTCAGAATAAAAGGCAGCCTGGGAATGAAAAGCAGTCTTTGTTGTTTCCAACTGAGGTGTTTTCTAGCCTTGAAAAGTCCCGTAGAATCGACAAACAGCATTTTCTGTCTCTGCCAGTCTCACAAGCTAAAGCTAATGTTGATGCACTAACAAAGTAAAGGCGTGTGTGCACAACGGTTAAGACAATAGCAAAGCACACAGACATTGAGTCTGAAGTCTTGTGAAACCGTGACAAAAAAAGCTTGAATGTTTGTTAAGGACACAGCGATACAAATTCAGTGCATGCAGTTCCTTCGGTAAACCAAGTCTCAACTAAAAAACACATTCAATTTCAAACTCAACTTGAGCAAAGTGAGCTTTTAACCACAAGTTTGCTGGTTTGGTACCTGCACTGACAGGTTAAATGTGGGCGTGGAGGTGAAATCTGAAAGCTGGAACCTTCCCGTTGCTGACGTATTTCTCTCTCCGCTGCTGCACGAGGCTAAAATAAAACACTGGATCACGTGCGAAGGTGTATGTGGACAGAGTTGCACATTCTTGCGCGGCGAATCTCAGATTAAATAAGTAGACACCTGCATTATTCATCGGGGTTTGGCATGTGGACAGGAGGAGCTGAGGATTAAACCGCCAATCCTGTAATTAGTGGGCATCCTGCTTCGCCACCTGAGCCGCATGGATTAATCTATTCGGGAGATTTGGCAGTTTAATATGAGCATGACAAAATCGCGTCTATGAAATTCAGGCCCGATCTACGCCACACACACACACACACACACACACACACACACACACACACACACAAACAGCCCACACGGTGAACAATGCTTTAAATCTTCCTTTCTGTCGCTTAGGAACTGCTGTCAAAACAACATCTCTGTGTGGTTTGTTTATCGGACTCTGTTTATGCTGTTTTGACAATCGACGGCATCCGAGATCAATGCATGTGTTCGGAGGGCTGTTTATTTTTCCAATGGAAAAACGAGACGTGAAACCGGTCGAGGAGGACGGCGCTTTATGTAATGTGGTGTTTAGTCATGTAGATTGTACAGCGTGTGCCGTCAGAGTTTATGCATGTACACTGATTTATGCAATACGGGGCAGACTAGTGCGAGTAACACAATTAATGACGGCTGAATTCCTTTAAGCTGCCTCAGTTTTAGCATCCTGGTGTTTATTCATGTTGAACAACGGTCACGCCGTCATCGATTAGTGGCGCATTCACGCTACATTCACACTTTAAAACAACATTTTAAAGTGAAAAGGATCTTTAAGCACCGACAGACTGTGCTTGAAAATACATATCTGAGTTGTCCGTGTCAACATAAAGCGGGAAATGAAGGAGGTTGGTTGCTTGGTTGCCAGAAATACCACAGAGGAGGAAGAAAAGCTGTGGTAAAAAGTAGGGCCATGGATGACCTTATCTGCTGCTAGAATAGGTGATCAGGTCAGCAATGCCTGTCATTCATTAGCCATGTGGACACTGGTGACCACTGCTGGTCAAGGCTGATGCTCTAGTTTTCTTCCAGACCTACATGTAGAGACCCATAAAGGAAGCAGCAGCGTCGACGCGGTTTCTGAAAGTCTCCATTTCTGCCTCATCCAGGCTAAAATGCAACGCTGAAGTTTTCGAACTAAACCAGGGTCAGCAACGTTCCCCAAAGACAACATCTTCTTGTAGCCTTAAACAGAACAGATCCATCACAGTGCCGTTTGTGACACCTGCTTTTTTTCTACGGTCACAAGTCGAAATGTCTGCTGAGAAAATTCTAAAATGCTGATGTTAAACCGGAACGTTCTTCATCTTCGATTACTTCATCTTGTATTAGCATGGTAAAGGTCTATTCTTCCCATCGCAGACAAACTAAAAACTACTGCAACCAATGAGATGTAAATGTTTAGGATTCATCCTCTTTGGGTGTAATGTTGAATTTCAACAGCTCCTGTAGGAGACAATACAGTGAAAAGTCTAAACTAGAAGCTTTTGCCACACGTGGCGTAGAGCTGGACCCGAACAGCCAAATATCTGAATATTCGGTCGCTGTGCTGGTATCGGGATAGTAATTTTAATCTCCAAATATTCGCGCTGAAGTTAATGGGAATGCCATTAAGATTTCCTCCAATTAATTTCACTCAAAACCACAAATCTGAACCTTATGGAAGAACTTGAGGATCACCAAAGTTATGAGGATGATTGACGACGACGAGAGTCTTGCTGCATATGTACAAGATGTTAAAGTTGCGACATCAGTCATTGATTAAACTCGTAAAAACTCCTCACTACATTTCGAAGTTACATATTTTAAAAAAAACTATTCTAAGGAAACAACCCTGCTTCTAAATGACTTACATGTAACTCAACATTTTTGCAGATCTATGAAGTCCCTGCCTCTCTACACTCACCCCTCCACGCTCGCTGCACGCCACCAGCTCACCAACAACTCTGTACAAACACTGTAAAGCTGCTGTACTCACAACGGCAAACGTTATATATTACTGGAGTAATTCAGGCATGCATGTTTGAACCAAAAAACGATTCTGAGGAAGATTAATGACAGAAAGCCCCACGTTGAGTGCGAGGATTGTTTTCTTAGGTTTGTTACATATGAAACCCAGCAAGACTGACTCATCAGTAAACTGCAGTTTTAGGGTGGAAACACTGAGTAGTGGCACTGGCTGTTCATGACATATCTTCAAGCATAAAAAAAAACATCATATAGACGTGTTAACAAAGTAAAAAAGAATGATGGGGATAAATAAACAACAAACAAACAGACCAACATGGAAACACCAAGAGTCAGCGTTGCACCACAGATATAATGAGGCCGTAGAGGTAAACCGGCTCTGGTTAATATCAGGGATAACTCAAGAAATACGTTTTTTTTGGTAATAAACAAAACCCTTGATGTTGGAGTATACGTCACCAACCAGTCTGAGAGCACCATGGGAGACATGTGATGATTTTGTTATGGCCAACAACCTACAGGGATGAGGATTGGGTTCCCATTTCTGCAGCTTTCCTGTTATTGATCCCCTCCCTAAAAAAAGAAGTCCTCATTCAACCTGAGTAGTACTTAGGTAGGCAAACTGCTCACCACAGAACTAACCCATACATTGTTCCGCTCGTATGAAAACAGGAAGCAGGAACAGCGATCTTCCCTGAACGGGACATGTTTGTACTTTGCACTCAGGCGCAAGAAAGACGGTTGTTTGTTTATGCTGCGGACTGTTATTTGTGCCCTAAGTGTAGCCGTGAAGCAGCTCCGGTTCACAAGCAAGCAACCACCAGAGCAGAGCTGGAGGGTGTGTGAATCCTGGGCTGCACCACGGCGATTACATAAACACATAGCTCTGAGAGTTGAGACGACAGATGTCTCCCCTTGGACTATTTCTTTCTCTTATGCAACAGCTCTGTGCGCGCGGGTGTGTGTGTGTGTGTGCGTGTGTGCGTTGACTCAGAAACACACATAGAAAATAGGTCTGTGTTTATAAAAAGTGTGTCGCTGCGTACGTGGTAAGAGAAGCACAGAAACACTGCTCGACTACAAGTGTGTGAATACAAAACTGCAACTGTGCCACCGATAGAGAGTGAGACAGACGAGAAGAGACAGACAGAAGATGACTTTGGTGTTGTGGTTGAAACTATTAGTCACATCATTATTGTAAAACCTACATGAGTTCAAAGCTGATGACAAACAAAAACAGTTCAATTTGCTCCGATCATCTCTGAACAAACACTGTGACTCATCTCTTGTTAAGAAGCTTCCAGTGTCCTCTGATTTTTCTAATCCCGCAGGCTTTTATTACTTAAAAAAAAGCAGCTCAGTGACTCTCATTTACTGGGATCAAATTTACCAGCAAAACTAATTTTCCCAAAATGAATGGTGGTTTCTGATTCTGCAGTCAATCAGCGCGCCGTGCAGAGCGGCTCTCACAAAGAGATGCAGAGAGGAAAGCAGGAAATACAGGGATGGTATTTGTTTGCCAAGAGGCCACGAAGCTCCAAACTTTCGCAACAGCATCAGATAATAAAGTCACAGTTCACCGTCCAATACATTAGCAGGCTTCACAAGTACCGCCTTCATGGAGGCAAGTTTCATATCTCGCATACAATCATTTATATCAGTGCATCACAGTAAAACGAAAACAGAGGGAATGCGGGGAGGGATGTGCCTGCAGTACATAAATAAAGGAGATAATGCATTTTATGAGAAAGTAACTCCCTTATCAAGCTGCATGCACCAGCATGACTGCAGTCTTAGGTGGGGGTGTGTTTCTTCCTTGTTATTGTGGTACGACATCACAGGGCTGGGCAGCAACAGAACCAAATATACCAGCTATAGACACTTTGAGTTTGCATTAGATGTAAACCACTACACAAGCACATCGCTGCCTCAGTGGCTGAGAAACAGCTGATTATATTCCTTGACAATGGGGCGCCTGAGTCCTACGTCTTGTCTCCTGTGGCTTCTGTTCTCCTGAGGTGTGCTGGTCTACTGCTACCTGGGCTTCTCACAACCACCGACTGTATAAAAGATGGACGTAGCTGCCGTGACGTCACCCGTTGGTTTCTGCACTGAGAAAATGAAGCCAGGGTTTTGCTACTTCCTGGTTGACATCTTGGATTTTTGGAGCCAGTGACGCCAAAATCGTGGGAGGGGGGCGGAGCCATAGGAGCAGCGATTGGTCAGACGGATTGAGAGGCGGGCCCTCTCTGCCCGCCCACATTTACCGCCTTCTGCTCGCTTCATCTGTATGGTCGCTGCTGACTGTCAATCAAGCCAGCCACGCCCCTTGTCCCGCAAAATGTTGACGATTTTTAAAAAATTCAGTATTGATTTATTTTCAGATTGGTCACCTGATCTCTGGACTTGACCATGAAAACTAATTTTAAAAAAATCCTGAGCTGTAGGAATGCAGTATTTGGTGATCTGTGATCACTTCTTTTCCAGTTCCAGTCTATGGGAGCCAGGGCTTTGTGGAGCCAGCAGCTAGTGGACACAGTGACACTGCAGGTTTTTGACACTTCGGGGTTGGCTTCATTTTTCAGGGCCGGTTGCTACGTCCATCTTTTATACAGTCTATGCACGCAACCTGTAGTGGACTACAACTCATAGCTGCACAAGATGAGCTTTGTGGTCTAAAAAAAAATCTATGACCCCATCACCGCTACCTAAACATTACACTCCTCAACAGAGTTGACGCTAGCCTCTCTAAACCTCAACATAAGCTTACATTTTTCTGATATATATCGCCCAGCTCTATGATATCATGTAGATTAATTAATAATAAGTATAAGTACCCTCTGAGACACACACGCTATGCATCACTTGCTATTTTCCACCATATCAGTATCTACATTGCTTCAAAGGTAAAGTTTAGCATCGTAGGACTTTCCCCTTCATGTCAAGCCTCAGATCAGAAGTATGCCTGCACATACCACACATGCCTGTGTTGTAAATATATAACTGGTACCAACGGCCCATTAGTTTTGCATTAAGACTACAAGGGGAGGAAACAGCTTGGCGTCGATCCAAACTCTACAAATCACCGATCATCTCAGTGCCTTATCTGGTGTTTACTTAATGATCCAAGACGAAAATAGTTGAGCACCATTAATGGCAAATTGTTGTTTATATACTCTTATTTATTCTTTAATTAAGGGCCGATTCTGTAACACGACAACAGAGAAATTCTGTCCGTTTCCAGTAAGAAACACCAAAACAATTCACTGATTTTCTCATGTAACCCTTTGCAAGCAACAAAATAAGCATGTTTTCCCAGCGCGGCACCATTTCCTTAAAGCTAAAAACGCATCCATTTCTTTCAAGACTTCTCACTGCCACAAATACAACCAACACGGATGTTTGTGTACACCTGTGTTATTGTTTCTTCCGTTTGTGTTTGTGTGTCCATACTTTTCATAGATCCTCTGCCCCCTCATGAAGACCTTGGCTTCGCTGTCCAGCGGAAACGTGCCGTCGTCCTTTCTGAAGCGGTAAAACAGCTTCATGTCTTTGAACTCCCGGTGCTCGTCGCACACTACCAACACAGCATGCAGGAAACACACATTAGGAAGAGAACAACATGGATTACTGGAGACAAACAACCACAACAGCTAGAGTTTGTTACTAACAGACTGTGAGGAAATAGATCCTTTTGCGCAGAGAAACATTGTCTATGTACAAAGACAGACATAGACGGATACTGACAAGCTGTCTTGGTGTTTACTTAAATTCTCTATCTTGGTATTTTAATATCATAACTGAGAGCTTCACCTTCTAAACCGGGGGTGTCGAACTCTGGTCCTCGAGGGCCACAATCCTGCATGTTTTAGATGCTTCCTTCTTCCAACACACCTGATTCAAATGATCAGGATCGTTATCAGGCTTCTGCAGAGCTTGATGATGAGCTGATCATTTGAATCAGGTGTGTTGGAAACATCTAAAACATGCAGGATTGCGGCCCTCAAGGACCAGAGTTCGACACCCCTGTTCTAAACCATAAATCGCCAAAATTACTCATTACTTGAATTTATTAGACCCAGAAACCATAAAAACAGCAAGAACCATGTCTGGAAAATGAACCAAATTTGAACTGAAAATCGTAGTAGTTCATCAGATTCACTTTATTCTACGAATCCCATTTAAACATATTCAACAAAAATTGTACGATTTATGGCACAAATATAACTGAGCACACAAGAGCTCTTTCTACTTTTAATCATGCTTGTGCTGTTTCTGTGGAGCTGCAGGACGTTACACTGCAGTGAAAAATTAACCCACAATGAGTAATGAAGAAAACACGCTCAGATTCTGTTTGACATTCAGAGAGTTAACTTAAGAGACCCAAAAAAACATAAAAAACCTGTTTAATGCTATTAAGTCTTTTAACTAACAAGCTAAACAAATTGCACATTTACTTTACGGCTAAATCCATTTGCTTTAATGCACCTCACTGCGAGCTGCAGAGGCAGTTCTAGGTTACGACCATCTGCATGTGCTGGAGCTAATTTACGATGACAGAATACAGCATGAAACGTCCCATTATGGCATCACGGGAACTTTGATTGTACTTGTATAAAGCAACTGCTAAAATCTAAACATCCTAAATTCATTAACTCGCAGTTCGGTTGATTTAATATTAAGTTGGCTGTGTCTAAACATTGACTAAAAACAAAGGCAGCCCTTTTCTCTTTCTCTTCTCTGCCTCCAGTGTCTGGTCAAATGTGAAGCAGGTAGCGAGACGCTGTGCTGGAGCCAATTTGGCCAGAACACGGGGAGAGTCATCTATTAAGAGGCGCTGCTTGTTCCCAGAAAATGTCAAGACAGAAAGAAAGAGAGGAAGACATGGAGAGAGACCCTTGCTGTTATAGAAAATGGAAAACACAAGAGAAAGCACGCACAAGACTAACTCAGCTCAGCCTCACCGTGGTGGATGATGCTCTGGTCCAGGAGCTTCTGCATGATCTTGATCGCCGTGTCTCGATCCGAGGCCTCCTTGTGTTCGATCAGCCAATCGATGAGCTCCTTGGCTACGAAGCAGTTTGGGTAAGTTCGAAGGTGGTGCCTCCGGTCTTTGATCACCTTCGCCTCGTGGAGCCGCAGCCTGGAAAAAAACAAACAAGTAGCAGGAGAAATGAGATTTTCTTGAAGGTTCTTCATGACTCCTCAGAAAAATGACCAACTAACAACAATTAACAACTGGATCCCGATATTTTAATAATAAAACTGACTTCACAGCTTCACAATCTGAATCCTAAAACACAACTACAGGCGCCTTGAAAGGCATGTCGTCTAAAATAAAAATCACATTATCAGAGTCAGAAGCAGTAAAAACAGCAGAATTGTCTGATTTTTAACTTTCTGACAGTTCTTCAGCTAATTGTATCAGAAATTAACCACTTTTAAACTGAAAATCATTCAACTTAATTAGAATCACTTTATTTTACAGGTATAATTTAAAAATGTGTCAAAACGAAGCCGTGTGCAGTCACCAGATTCTGTGAACAAACAAGAACTTCTGCACTCCTTGGTGCACCCAAGAAGCCACAAGTGATTTGGGAGAACTGCATTTTTTCTTAAAATTCTTCAGTTAGATTTCTCCAAAAAAATTAGATGAGAACCTTTGTTTTCTTTTGTTTTATTCATGGTAACATATAACCGGTCTGTGACATTCAGCTCCGTGCCCATTTGTTGTTATTACTAAAAATGTATTTCCTTACATTTAAATAAAATAAAAAAAAACCCAAATGCTTCCTTTCATTCCTGAAAATAGCTCTGCAACTTCCCAAAACAGCTGGACGCTGTCGTCTTTAGCGAAGGCTACACAAACAGGAGGATTATTTTCAACTTCTTGGGGATTATTTTCAGCTGCGGATTAGTTCGCAATTTGTTGCTCCAGTGAGAATTTATGTCAGCAGGATGATGATGATATGTGGGACTGACTCAAAGTAAACTGCAGTGTTCATGATAGTGGAGGAAGCCGTCACTCAGGGCAGTCATGTGTCTCGTGTTTGTAATGATTCCTGGGCAACAATGCAGCTCTGTGGTGCAGAGGAGTGAGATATGAGATACAGCTATCGGGCACGACAGGAAAACCACCCGCCTCAGACTGCGTTGGTTCCCTTCTGCTGGTTCTGACCCTTCAGGGCATGGTCCTGTGATGGCGTCTGACACCAGGATATTGGCAGTGGATCCTTCGGGTGCTGTGGGTTGTGGTTTGTGGCCTCTGTGGATCAGGCTTGTTGCAACATATCCCACAGATTCTCGACTGAATTGGGATCTGGGGGAGTTAAGATGCCGGTCAACGCCCTGAGCTCTTTGTCATTCTTCGAGTAATTCCTGAGCAGTTTTTGCAGCGTCAGAGGCCACATCGTCCTGATCAGGGAGTGCTGCCGCGACACAGGGGCGCGTTTGGTCTGGAATATGTTTAATTACGTGATATGTTAAAGCAACACCCATATGAGTGCTCGTGCCCAAGGTTTCCCAGCAGAAAAGTGCAATTTAACAAGATGAGCCACGTTGTTCACGTCACCTGTTATTGGTTTTAATGTTGTGGCCGACATATAATATATGATTAGTTCTCCTTTTAACCCTCTGAACAGCAAAACCTGCGAGTCAGTTTGAAAGCCATGTTGTCCTTTTTTTAATCACAAAAATTACCAAAGTTATCAGAAAAAAAAAATGGAAATCTGATTTTCAGCATCCCGACAGTCCTTGAACAAATCATGTGATGTGCGGTTCTGTCCAGAAAAATAAACAAATCCAACCTTTAAATCATGATATTTTATCAAAATCAGTTGATTCTACACGTCCAATTCAAAAACTTTTTAAAAAATAGACAGTTTGCACCAGATCCTGTAAAACAACAAAAATTCTGTGCTTCTTGGCACAATTTCGATACCGTGAGAGACAAAAATTCTGCTGCTTTTCGGCTGAACTGCAGGCGGTGTTTGCACAAAGCAGAGAGAAGACAAGAATGGAAACTAATTAGAGAGATCGAGAGCAAAATCGAACAGCTGTTGGAGGATACATTCAGCATCTTTCTAGGATTAATGTGCAGATAAATGTAAAAATGGCTGTTAAAATGTAAATAGCTGAACATCTGTAGCATGTACAGCCACCGTTTCCTGTCCAGTATTAGTAACACAACAGGGCACTTGGAAAAACTTACATGTTGATTCCATTTTTTTGTACAACAAGTAGTCAAAGAAATGTAACTTTTTTTATGGTTTATGTTATCTTAACAATATCATAGTTCACAGAAAAGATTTCTGAGTTCTCTCTACTTCTAGCAATAGTTGTGCTGTTTCCACAGAGGTGCAGGACTTCAAATCGCAGTGAAACATAAGCCTCCAGTAGCTACAAATACGACAGGAAAGGAAAAAATGCCCAGAAACTTGCTTGGAGTTCAGAAGTTTAACGAGAACAGTCCATGTTTCCTTTAGCAGTGGCCTATGTGAGGTGTGTTTCATATCTGAGCATCTTCGATAAACAATCTTCAAAGAGAACAAAAATGATTTATAGGTTAAAAAAAAATCTAAACATACGAGGTCAAGTGTTTGTTTACAAAAGTGGAGGTTCAAGGTGAATCTGTGGCATTTAAACACCACCTGCAGGGATTTATAACGCCACTATATGACACGATAACACAATAAAGCTCTCGTGCATGTCCTTGACGCTGGTTTCGCATCATCACGCTGACCTCCACCTGAACCTGAAAATTGTGAAAGAGCCAAAGCAAGTGTCAGCCAGGCCTCCTGCAGCTGGCTTGTTCCACTGCACGCTGAGTCTGTGTGCAGCTGGCCAGCATCACTCCAGATTAGCACTGACAGCTTCGGTCCAAGCCGGTCCAGCTATTCTGCCAAGATTCGAGATAGGCAAACAAACTCTGCTGTAGGACTAACAGACTTTACATTCAGACGACATCGTCCTCTCTCTGTGCTCGGCTTCTGACAGCTCCAGTCTAATCCTCACATTAAAAAAAAAAAGAAGAAGCTGGAAGCAAAGGATCAAACTTGTGTTGAATTAAACAATGGCAGGCGAGAGGATTTCTCAATGACTCCGGCTGAAAACATTCATAAACCCCCCCAACATTCTGCCTGGTGCAACAAAGTCTCCATTTACAACTATGAACTGGTCACAAGACTTTACTACAGCAGCTGCCTGGAGCGCTATGCCCTGATATCTGTCCGTCTTTCTGGCTAAAACACGAGCAGTCGACATGATGGGACACGAATACACGATAAGATATATTTAAAAAACCAGCCAGGGTTCTGTTATCGGTATCAGGAACTGTGTCATGTTCCATGAGCTGGACTCGTGATAAAATGAACAAACAAAAGGCGTGGACGCTCCTCGCTTTTATACCTGCTGCGTTTCGTATCAGGTGGAATTTTCTAATCCTGGCTGTGACTCCTTCGGCTTCTCGTATCGTCCTCTGGTTGTTTGAGGATGAAGCTTAAATCAGGGACAGTGAAGGAAAAACTGTCCAGCGTGTCTTTATACTGTTAAATGTAAGAAAAATGAGAGTCCATAGACTGTTTTTAGCCGAGTTCAGCGACTAGAGTCACCATCGTGTCATTCTGTTGTGTTCATGTTTTTAAAGACCAAGTTTTTAGTCTTGACTTGATGGATTTTATTTATTTATTACTCTTCTTAGAACTAGTTTTATTTACTGATTTCTCTGTTTATTTACATATTTCAATCTATTCAGTATGTTGTTTATTCCTTTGTTTTTCTTATTTTTTATTCTGTTTTTCTGAATTCTGACCTTTACCCATCTATCTATATTTTAATACTGGATATTTGATTTTATTTCGTCTTCTTTTATTTTGTTTTTGTTGTTTCCTCATTGCACGCGTTATTTCGGGAAACATTTCCTCAGTCGCTGTGTTTCAAAGTCCTTTATTCGTACCATGACGTTACGGGTTGTTTGTGTCGTTTTATTGCGTTTTTATTCCTTTCGTCTATAAAGCACTTTGTGTTGCATTTTATTTGTGCCACACAAGTGAAGTCTGACTGATTCTGACTGGTCAAAACAACAGTTAAAGTTATCTGCGGTTTATTTTTGAACCAACAGCTGCAGATATCTCCAACATGATTCTGATTACTCCACACTGCTGTGAGTGGTCCACAGATTGGACACCGTGTCAGTAGGAGTAACGGCGGCCACTGCGGCGGATAAGATCGTGAGAGAATGCCGTAAAATGCGAAGAGCTCATCAGCGAGGAATTTCTGGAGAACGGGAGCTTCAGTTATTGGAGTCTTGTGGTCAAAATTTACCAGAACTCTGGCCTCAGGCGGCTCTGACATGCTGGTAAAACAGCTTGTCATGCGCGGTTACGGCTGCAGTGCCACAGTACGTCTCCATCTCCTGCCTGCTGTAGCTTCTGATGTAACTACAGATACTTGTGACGCCATTTTGCACAGTAAACACTCTAATTCAAGATATCTGTAGTTAGATTTTGACTGGGCAGTTTGAGATGTCTACAAGTTTATTCCGACTAGTTCAAACCTAAATTTAGAAATCAAAGCCAGATAACTTAAAATGAGAGGACTTAAAGATATCTTGAACTAAAATTATGACTAGACAGAATTCAGTTTTAGATATTTGAAACAGGAATTAAGGCTGCAGGGTGACACAGTTGGTAGCACTGTTGCCTCGCAGCGAGAAGGTCGCCGGTTCGCATCCCGATGGGGGCACTGGGATCTTTCTGTGTGGAGTTTGCATGTTCTCCCCGTGCAGTGTGGGTTCTCTCCGGGTTCTCCGGCTTCCTCCCACACAGTCCAAAAACATGTTGAGGTTAATTGGTGATTCTAAATTGTCCGTAGGTGTGAATGTGAGTGTGCTTGGTTGTCTGTCTCTAAGTGTAGCCCTGTGATAGACTGGTTACCTGTCCAGGTGAACCTGCCTTCGCCCTGAGTCAGCTGGAGCCCCGCGACCCGAGTGAGGATTAGCAATGTATAGATAATGGATGGATGGAAACTGGAATTACAGCTGCAGTTATAGATTACTGTAGATAGAAACCCCACACACACAAACGGTAAAAGGTGACGCTATTTGTCCTAGAAGGAATTGTACTGTTAATATCTAAAATGTTCTTTTTTGACAGAAAGGAACTGAATTACAGACATCTACATTACACATCCAGTCTCGCTGTTAAATGTTGAAGCAGCTCGTCACACACAGGCAGCCAAGTGAGACTGTACTCAGACACACAAGTGCTTTGAGCTAAACGCTAACATCAGCATTCTAACATGCCCACAATGACAATGCAACATGCAACAGTAAGCAGGTATGATGTTTACCGTTTTCACTGAGTTTCATTTTAGTTGTAGTGACACCACGCTAGCATGTGCTAATTAGCATCATCACTGGATTCTGACACGATGATGACACTCGATGAAATACAAGGGCTAAAGTTACTGAAACAAATATAGATGATTTATGAATGTTTATATCAAAGTTCATGGCAATCCAGCCAATCCGGAGTAAAAGTCAGACTGTCACCAAAGTCAACAGGCTTCATCCTGTGGGGGCCGCGGACACAAGAGCCAGATTTAATGGCAATCCATCAAAAAGTTGTTGTGATGTGTCGACTGATGAAACAAAGTCTCCAGAGAGAAACGGATACAGAGGCTGAAGAGACACAAGTCTTGTATGTCACAACCTCAAGTCCTTTCGCCCAGAACAGCAGCGTCTCAGAGGACTCCGGGACAGAAACCCCAACCAACCCTCCGCTCAGCGACACCAGTCACGCTGCCAGCTGGCAGCCTCAGTGTTCGCAGCTGTGCCAGGGACACTGACACACACAAAGCATGCAATGATAAACACTCTGGGGCTGAGCGAGAGTACACTGAGGAGTATGTGCTCAGACCGGCTATTAATCTCTGGAGGTGGTGACTTTAGTGTTACTCTTCATGGCTCTTCAGAAGCAGCGAAATTCAAATTTTCACACCCAGCCAGAGAAAACAATTCAGTGTTTTCCTTGTAGTTCGGTCGGGGGCTGAAATTCCAGGCATTGGTGCCACGCTTTACCGACTGAGCCTCTATTCACTGCTGGGGGCACGAGGCAGCGAACGCCACCGGGTTTATGAAGCTGATCTCTGCGTACAGTGCTGTAGGTCAAAGGGTACGGCATGTCAACAACGCTGGCCGGGTACAAATCCCTGATAGGATGAATGGGCAGGGCATGATAATGACCGAGGGTTAGTAGGTTCATCTTCCTCTGTGCCGCTCAAAGGCCACTGTGCTGGTCGAGCAACAAAAATTAATGGTGTGTTCAGTCCTGAAAAGTGAAGGAAAAGAAGGATCCTGCAGAATCCAGACATTACAACGCCTCGGGCTGATGTGCACATTACATACATGAGGAGGGTTGTGCATGTGTGAACGTCTTTGTTTGGCTGTGCACACGGCAGAGGAGCTCAAACTTGCCTGTAGGGCCAGTTTGCAGAGAGAGAGGAGCTCCATGATTATTAACCTCCTGACAACACCCACTGCTCCACTGACCACACAGGGCTGCACATGCAAGAAGTCAATAAGGATCAGATTTATTACTTAATACTAAAAATATATTAGGTGGTAGATTATCCTCATAAAAAAACTTGTCCCCTGAAAGAGGCTGTGACTGACTGTGGAGGTCAGCGGGGACTCGCACCAGCTCTGACCGACCTACCTGAGCTGCTCCCCGGTGACGAGCACCTCGGCCAGCCGCTCCAGCTCCGCAGCCTTCTTCTGCATGGTGTTCCCGATGCCGTCCATCTCCCTGCTAACACAAGAGGCACAGACCAGGGGAGTGTTTCTGTTTGCAAACACACAAAGACAACAGTCTACGTTGGGAAAACGCACCAGCTTTGCATTTTTTTCTCCTGTGTGAGTCGCTAACAAACATACAGGGGCTGGATGGAAAAACAAAAGACACGCAGGCATCCACGAGGTGCTGATTTCATAAACAAAGCACTGACACCCTGCTTACCCTTCAAGCACCATGGAGACCGAAAAGAGGAGTTTATCAATGAATCCTTGGATCAATTAGCAGGAAAACGATGCCATCATTGGAGACACATGCAGCAGCAGCAGCGCGGGGAGTGAGTCCGGGGGCAGAGCCTCAGCGTGCCAGCAGCTCCATCGGTCCGCTTTTAAATCCTCGAAAACCCTCCAACAGATATCTGCACACACTCATTAATGCATGCATGCATACACCCATGAATCCCTCTATTTATCCGGAGCTGCCGTGTGGATGCAGCCGCGCGCCGCCCTTCGCCGCTGCGCGCTGCTCGGTTTGTTTGTCGCTGACGCGCACCACACGGGCTCAATGCACGTTTTCTCCACGGCGCAGCCAGAGCCCATCCACAAAGCCCCCGCATTGGGAGGACTCTGCTGTCGTCAATGGGGGAGTTAACCGGAGGGGCGGGGTCACAGGGACGCGTGGGTGCGCTCGATTTAGGCACCGGTTGGGACGGGTTGGACACAGGATGGGATTTTAACCACAAGTATGTTCACATTTCCTACTTTACGTGTATTTTTAATGCGTAAAACTAACAACATGCACATCAAATGTTAACTGTAACAGCAAGAATCCATCTACACATGAGTTTCAATCTGTTTTCAATAACAAGCATCATGTTCAGTTTAAATAAAAGCACAATTTGTGGTAACAATCTTGGTTGTTTGCCTTAAATTCAACAAAAAGTGGATGTCTGAACTCATTTAGCTCTGTAGGTCTAAAGGACACATGACAAGGACAAGACTCAACAGTCCCCATAAATCTAAAATAAAAGATGCTGCTTTGAGAGGAGCAAAGTTCACATTCTGGACAGAGAAGACAGGATTTCAGAGAGGAGTTAACCCTCAACAGTCATGTCTATGACACCACGTCTCCTTGTTATTAGCTCTATTTTGTACTGCACATAAACTGTTAATGGTCTTTTTCTGTTGTAAATCCCAGCGATTTTGCACCTTTATTGTAAATATCAGCAATTCTGGCACCTTAATTGTTCAACCTGCACAATTTTCCTGTTTGTTGCACATTCTTTTGTACTTTCTTGAATGTAATGTGAACTTCTGGATACCCTGAATTTCCTCAAAGGGATGAATAAAGCATCTATCTATCTATCTATCTATCTATCTATCTATCTATCTATCTAAAGTTTTGCCACTATTAACGCCTCGGGTCACAAACACTCCTCCATGCATGTGAGTCTTGGGTGGTTAATCAGCCACATGATTTAACTTGTGACATTGATATATTCAGGACTCCTCATCAGATAAAACTGAAAATGCCTCTTTAATAAGAGGAGACACATCTTCAGGCAACAGACAAAGGAAAGTCCAGCTGCCTTCTGCTGAAGCTTTTAGGATTATATATGAGAGCACATCTCTACCCAGCCGTTTGGTGGTTGTGTCTGCGCTGAAAATGTGAACAGGACGATTCAGAGTGGTGGTTATTTACACCACATGCAAGAAAAATCTGATTTCTGAACATGTGACTCCTGAGAGGAACTCCAGTGAGTCAGCATCAGCAAAACTCTTGGTGATATCGGTGAGAGTTCATCTTCATGAATGTCACCTCCTTCTTACTGAGCAAATATTGTTTCCAGTTTGAAATCTGATCATTACGTTAGATGGACATTTATTGACGATTAAAAACATAATCACAGAAACACAAAGTATACAAAAAGAAGAACACTAACTAAGAGTATGCGACATCATATCCCAACAACAAAACAATGGCGGTAAAACACAAAGATGCATTTTTTTTACACGACTGCAAAAAGACTTTAAGAGTTAAACTCAAAAATTGGAAATCCAATAATATATTTTTTTAAATATCCTGTTTGTACATGGATAATGCCAACATTTGCTGCTCCATTCATCAAAGGTGTAACAAAACAAGTTGGGACATGTCCAGTGCATGGAAACCAGTGTTGCAACAAACAGTAAAGATTGTGAGACTTGTCAAGACGAGTAAATGTAAAAGTTGTCATGCAAACAAAGCAGCAAACATTGTCTTAAGCTAACATAATTGTTTTTGGGAGTTGCTAATACCTGATTATATAAACTGGCAAAAGTAAATGTGTTACATCATATAAGTTGATCCAGTTAAAAACAGACACAATACAAGATTTAAACTTAACTTCGGCTTAATGTGTCACATATTCTGTATATTACAGACTTAACAGTCAAGGGTGGGTCTTTCTTTACTCTCAAAATATATATCATGAGCTCACATGAGCACAAAATCTGTTGTGAAAAACACAATTAGATCCACACATGTTACACTGCATTTTGAATTGTAACCTAGTGCCTAAGTTTTGTGTTTTCCTTTATATAAATAGACATTTTTACCTATTTTGATGCACAAAAGGCACAAATTGCTGCAGCAAATTAACCAAAACAGCAAACTCAAATGCTTGACATTCACATCTCCACCCAACATTCAAATGAAACCTGCATCCGTGCATTTCTGCATCCGTGAAGAGAACAGAAAACCAGCGCCTCCATCATGGGTAGATGAAGTCATCTTGTTTTTCATTGGCTACACTGGAAAGCATGCCTGTGTGTGCCTTCTGCAGAGTGATGGTCTTTTTTGTGAATGTTTTCAGTGAATATTTTACAGTTTGCATGGGTGACCTAAAAACCTACTGTATGTGTTGGACTTAAAGAGAAAAGGGCAAATCAGTAAAACCACACTAAAAAAAATAAATAAATAAGAAAAGAAAAAGCACAATCCTGACTAATCCAATGCATCAGTTGCTTTGTAGATCTGTAAGTAAACGTGAGAAAGACACCTTGTGTTTTGGTTAATTCCCACTCTGACACACAGGCAGCTACAACACCACATTAATGCAGATGTAGTGCAAAAACAGCACAGACAATGCTGCTGCTGCTGCTGCTTGATTTTGCTGTGTAAGTTGAAACATGAAAACGTGTTGCAATACTACACCCCAGGCAGTGATGGAGATGAACATACAAAACACCTGGCATTTATAGCTGACTGTGGTGAGGAGCTGCATGTGATTCAAGAATCCTGCTGACTTAACACTTCATCTTTCCTGCAATAGTGGTAACTTCATTTCTTTTCTTTTCTTTTTTTTTTGATGATGATGATGATGATGACCCCCCTCCTTCCTCCCCCTTATTACTTGTTGATTTGATGACTCTATCAAGAATGGCCTTTCAGAAAAATTAGTATATTGCTGTATATGACCCCAATGTCAATGTCTATCTCTGGGTAAAGACTAGACTTTATGGTCCAATCGCGCCATCTGCTGGTCAATGGGGGCATAGAGGCCAACGAAACAGGGTCGGAGATAATTATTGTTAGACGTTGTGTCATTAATTATAATGTTGTTATTTTTTTTTAGTTCTTTAGCCAAGATATTAAATGCATCGTGTTTTGACAGAAAGTTCCTGCAGCCACCCACTAAAAGACAATATGCGGCCTACAAAGACTACAAAACTACAAAAATGGCTTCTTCCTCCTGCTGGTCACGTGGGCCAGTGGCGCAATGGATAACGCGTCTGACTACGGATCAGAAGATTCTAGGTTCGACTCCTGGCTGGCTCGATTCTTTTCTTCACGTTGAGAATGAGCGAACTGAACGATTTTCATTCATTCTTTTTGGCTCAGCTGAGGGAGCAATTTGTGAATATTTACGTGTTTTTACTCTGTCGTTTGTTTCACATATTATATGCATCACGATTCTCAACCATCTTTGCTCACAAGCAGCTTTTACATGCGGAGAATACAGTATAATCCTACAGAGCAGATCATTATAGAACCCAGTCATCACAGCGTCCTTGTTCGATCAAGATAGTACTACCCCAAACGCCTAAGTCGCGGCTGTAAACGTTGAGATAACTAACATTAACCTCCTGTATGATATTCGCAGAGAGCATGGATTTTGCTGAATATGTGAGGAGACTGAACATCCATCGGGCCAGTGGCGCAATGGATAACGCGTCTGACTACGGATCAGAAGATTCTAGGTTCGACTCCTGGCTGGCTCGATTCTTTTTTTCTTATCACGATTCGAAAGCCGAACGCGAACTATTTTATCTTTATTTGATCTTTGACTGAGTTCAAGGGGCACCTCCAGTGTCACCTGTGGGTGGAGCGAGGCCATCACGTGACAGCCAATCACCGCCATCAATCTTACCTGGAATTGACCAGTCAAAGGCCGCGCTTCTACCAAGATTTCTACACAACCAATCAATTTTCTCGACACCTGCCAGGATTTGACCAATCACAGTCGGCATAGCTACCACAATTAGCCCATTAGCTTATCGTGACAATTTAATAAGAACATAAGAAGAACGTCTATAATAATTAACTTTGAACAATTCAATCATAAGCAGCTAGACGATTTTAAAAAACTACACTTTGTTATCGTGGGCTTTATGACATTATGAGGTGTTAGCCGATTGCTTACATCAAAAAATATTTTACTATTAATACCAGGCTGGCTTTTTGCCCATTACACCGATGTTATCTACTGATAAGTAGCTACTACAAAACAAATGACCATAATTTATCAACACAATCTGTATTTTTTTTTAAACTCCAGTTAAAGTTCATATTTGCAGCAGCGAACGGGTTTAAGTGCTGATCGCTGGTTCGATCCCCCGCGGTCACACCTTAGTACACTCATAACTTGGTTTCATTTAGCAAATACCTTTGAAGAAGTTCTCAAAAGTAAAAGCATTAAGCTGTAAATATTTTTTAAAAATCTATGTTTAACTTGCGGTTATCTCGGAAGTTTACATGAAAAGTTTCTTTACCTCAATTTATGGACGAACGGAGCTCGGCCTCCAAACAGCAAATCAGCAGCCGCTCCTGGAGCAAAGTGAAAACTCTCCAAACAAACAACACCACCGATGTCCTCCACGTTTTGTGCACGTAAACTTGGAAAAGTCGCAAAAAACGTGCGCCATCAGTCGATTTTCTGCAAGTTGAGCTCGTTGTGGAGTTCAACGAGGCAGATAAGTGAGGAGAAGCTAAACCTGCAGCGCCCCCTTCAGCAGTGCTGCCTCAATTACACCGTGAGCCTGCTGGTCAGATCAATGATGATCATTGATGTGAATCAATAGTTAAAAATATGTAGGCAAGCTGTTAATCAGCCACTGAGATGATTACCTATAACCTAATATCACGTAGTATAATGTATATACATATACAACAAAATTATACACATCATGACACATTTTAATTTATGTATGATTTATACTAGAATATTACATATATTATTATACATTATGCACATAGCCAAAAATTGTTCATACCTAGGCTTTGATAACAGGTTTCTTTGGGCCAGAAATTACCTAAAAAGGTGAGTAAAGAGACACTGATTTTTATGTTTTGTTGTTTATATTTTTACTAAAGTTTTAATACATATAATTTTTAAAAAGTTATATTTATCAGTGACATATCTAAAATAATATTTAAAAAAATCTATCCATCCATCATCTATACACCGCTTAATCCTCACGAGGGTCGTGGGGGGCTGCAGCCTATCCCAGCTGACTCAGGGCGAAGGCAGGGGACACCCTGGACAGGTCTATTTAAAAAAATCAAGCATTAAAATTGTTAAAATTAATTCACTAAAAATCCTAAATATGGCCTAGGTATGAACACTTTTTTGGTTATGGGAATAATGTTTACATAATATATATAATATAGAATAATGTGTTAAATGGTTCTGCAATTAAATCCTGGATTTCAAAAAAAGCAGCAAATTTAAGTCAAAAGTTGGCCAACTGCGTTGCATTTATTAAATATTTTCTTTATAACAATCACACAGCACATACATACATACGTTTGCTCTTCATTTAACCTACAGTTTGCTATGAAATAAGGACCTCAAATGACAAGCAACTTACGTATTAAGTTAGTAAACTCAAGACAAGACACGAATAACATTTGGATGGCAAAGGCAGGCGCCCAAAAACCCTCTTCACACTGCAAATCAAATGAGTCTGCGCCAAAGATAAAATGAAACAAATGTAAATGAATAAAGGCCAACAAATATATATCTTTCTTTTAAAAATATACAATGTTTGCAAAGGTAATAAAATACATAGATCTACAGGCCTAATACCAGAGTCTTCATAGGTGCATAGAAACCCAGCACATCTATCTCTAAGTGCTTAGAACAGATTGCATGTGACAAACACCGGCTGTTTGTTGATCACAGAACAGCGCAGCCAAAAGCATTCCTGCTCAGACTTAACAAAGGGGAAAGTAATAAAAATGTGCACTGTGACTGTGACCTGGTATGCCTTGAGCACACAGAGGCACAGCAACCTTGAGGACAACAACACCGTTTGAAGTTGATATGAGGTGTTCAGAGGTTACGATTCGATGTGATTTATTGCGTGCTGTTTGCATATCGAACATGGCGACGCTGGCTCTGTGTGCAGGTCAGGATACTGGCATCCTGTTTGAGGAGAAAAACTACTCCTACGCATTGATAACTGGTTAACATGAAGAAAAAGAAGAATGTTCTGTTATTTTGTGACTTTTTAAAAATAATATTTAATATTAAAAACACTTTGTATCTCTGTTATATATATATATATATAAATACACACCAGCTGTTATTACTGTAGAGGCTGTTGTATTCCTTCCAGTCCTTCGTGAGCCGACAGATCATCCTTCCTCTGACTTAAACATTAGGTACCTGTGATTTATGTCACATTCCACATAAGGACAATTAGAACCTCTAACTTGTAGGTTCGCTGCAGAAGTGTGAAGTCGAAGGCACACAGTATCTGAAATGAGCTGACAGTAAGATATCTACATCGCCGATGCAACTGATATTTACAAAAAAAATAACCACATGGCGACACTTCTGCAAATGCGACGTTTCATTGCATTAAAGTAGGGCTTTGGTGTATTGCAATACTTCATTACTGGGTCAAACCCCTGTTACGTTCTGCATAAAGGAGACTTCATTAACTTTCCTGTCAGAATGCACACGGTTGGACTTGATGCATCCAGTCGATCAATCCTCTACAACAAGAATTGTGAATTTCCGCTCCTGCAGTTCCTCCTCTCATCCACCAGGTGTCTCCCACCACCTGTTAGAAGGAGGAGGTGGTGGCGGCAGCAACTGGAGCGGAGCAGCCGGGCTGGATGTGCTTCAGGTGGCAGGAGTGGCAAAGGAGGTGTCCGTTCAGAGGGTAGCAGCGGTGACCCTCCTCGTCATTCAGCTCCATCTTACAGTCCTGAACAACACAAAGCAGGAACAAAGATGACACACACGGCCGCTGAACGGAGGATAATTGGTCTGGCTCTGCATCGACCTCATTTCTGACCCCTGAAAAATGTGACAGTAATAATTGCTGTCGTCGATAAAGGGCTCTCTTATGGGCTGTGTGGCCTGCAGTTTCTCGAAAGAAGTGTTTTTACGCAGACAAAACTCTAAGCTGGAGATGCTCCTCTTTGAACAACTTGAAAGCCAAACAAAAAAACCTAAAAGAGGACACAGCTTCTCACAGCTCACTGATTTGGTGAAGTGAAAGAACAAGCAGCTGTCAATCAGACTTTGCCAAAAAAAGAAAAAGAAGAGGTACTTGTGTAAAATGATGGGATAATGATGATGAGGTGCCGCGTACCTGCTCTACTCAGCATTGCATAATTACCAAGACTGTAATTAAGATCGGTGATCTTCTCATTATAATTTTTTCCTAATGAGCTATTCAGAGGTTCCCTGGCTCAGCGCCACGACACACATGTTTTCAAAGACACATGTTTATAAGGCTGTGAGGACTTTGTTTTTACTCACCTCACAGTGATAACATTCCACATGGTAGTCTCTGTCCATCGATACGACTCGAATGGTTTCATCAGACCCCTGGAAAGGAATTCACAGACAAATGAAGCCAATCTCAGTTGAAGACACTCGGCTGCTCTGATTCTGCTCTACTTCGAAGTCCGACAAAAGATCGATAAAAAGCGTTAAAGTCAAGAGTTGAATTGTCTGTGCTTTACACGACTCCTCTGCTAACAACCTCTTTTCATCTCTTTGACCGTACGCCCCTGTTGCTAAACCGTCGGTGCAGCGTTATTATATTTTCTGAATTTACTGTTGAAAGAACAGGGCTCACAGTCAACTGTAATCTTGGACAGCATGTGCTGCCAGAGTGTGAATCATATTTCTCACTACTATCCCACACCTCAAATAACAGCTCAGAGATATTAGGCTTGACATTGTTTTGACCCATTGTCTCGTGGGAAATATGGCTGAATGAACTACCTGCTACCTGAGCAGGTAAATTCTGTCTCGGTCACAAGTAAGTTCACACGAGCAAACGAGAGTTAAATGTGGTGAATGTGGAATTTGGCTGCATTACATTAGAAAATGATGACTTGTTTTTCTCCGATATATATTGTGATACAAAAAAAACACAGGAATCATCACCAGATGACTTCCATAACTATTTGGACAGAATCAATATGTTCATCTGATTATGTGGTGCTCCTTATTTTTTTAAAAACAGTTTTAAAGTTGGTGACCCGTCTTCTGCAATCTGACAGGAACTGAAGGTAAAACTCAACTGACACCATCGATGCTACGACTAACAGTCTTTACTCCTCAGTTTGAGTCACGTGAGCTGATCAGTCACCGAACAAAATCCATTCATCTATAATCCCATTGTTATGTATCTAGGCATATATTTCACTGACATTAGGGACACTGAGGACACGTTGCACCACTTTCTGAAATACCACATTTTGACTTTTGAAAAAAAGTGCAAAAAAAATCACCTGCACCAAGAAAAATGTCAACTTACAAACAAGAACCATTTTACAAAGCTTGTTTTTTTTTTGCACAATAAGAAAACACACAAGCAGTGTAAATATGGAGGAAGTAAATGTTCATTGTGCACACAGTAGTACTCTTGAACCATGAATGGAACATCAGACTCAGCCGGAGCGGCACGTGAAGGAAACCAGCTCTCAGCTCCAGTTTGGAGCCAAAAAGCTGGAAAAGTAAACAATGTTCTAACATAGTGATATTTAAACCTTATGCTCTGAATGAGTCACGATTGGCTGCACTTGACTCATGACCTCTCATGAACTCGGCTTCTCCAACGCTAAAAAAAAGTGAGCAGCATCGAAACAACGTGGCAGTTTAACTTTTGTTTTTAATATCTGAAGGAAAAGGGATTTATGATTTATGACCTTTAGCTTAGCTAACATTGTTAATGTGATTCCTTCATTAGTTTCTATTTTGTCACGTTTTAGGGCAGTGATGTTGGATTGTGTTGTGACTGGGGCTTGATGTGACATTCTTTATTTGACATGGCGTTGCTGATGTGGATGCGATGCTTATGGATAACAGTCATTTGTGCAGCAGACACTGCTTTCTTGATTATTTTGGGATGCAGCCTCATCTATGTCTGTCTGTGCACTATTATGCAATATTTTTTACTTCACCATTATTATCTACTCTGAACTCATCAACAATCCGCCCAATATTTGCCTAGAATTGATGTGTTAAAAGAATCCCGTGATTAAAAACTTCATCTCACTGTGAAATACAGTTTCTACTGTCTTCTTTGAATAAAACTCTGATCCTCAACATTAAATAACAAAAGCACAAATATTTCAAAGCATAAAGATCCCAGATTGTCTAAACTGATTCAGACATAAAAACTGTGAACCACAATACACTGACATGAACATCTTATATATGATAATATTTCCTTATTACCTAAATATTAAGGTTGAAATGCAGGCTGATGCTATCTTACCTCTGAAGGCAGGATGGGCTGGTTACAGGCTGCACATTTAGGCGCCAAGACCCTGGAAGAGTGAGATGAAAGAAAAACAGTTTAATAGGCTTGTTTGAACTTCACTGAAATAAGTTAACTACACTGAATGCTGTTCAGAAATGAGCTCCATTCAAATTAAGACTGTAGAGGTTACAGTTCATATGAGGTGTCCCTCTTTCAAGCTATGAGCCTCTCATATTTCCCTCCCCTCTCGGACTAGATTCTTGGATCCTGTTTCAGCTCAGGAGATGCCAGGTTTGCAGATGTGCTGGCTTTCCCTCACACAAGTGATTCCCCAAATCCAGGAACGAGTAGAAAAATACAAAGCAAACTGAATTCATTATATCCACACACATGGCTGGCACCTGGATGTCTGAGGCAAAAACAAAGGCTGTCTCAGTGTGGACGGGCATGACTGTGGCTTAAAGTCAAACATATACTGTATACACAATAAGGTTTGTCTGATTTAATCAGCGGAGGGAACATGTGGGGGCTGCCAGCCAGAGATGATCCACGTGCTCTGTTGTGCTGTACATGTTGTCCCAGCACAGTGAAGAACGCCTGTAGCTGCAGAGCTGCTGCTGCTGCTGAGGTTCTACAGGTGCTACTGTTGACAATTCAAATTACTAACAGGCTCAAAATCAATTTACCTCACGAAAAGTTGATTTTCAACAGAGATAAACCTTTAGTTGTCCTAACAGAGTGTGTTACTGTCAAATGTGGACAGGAGGAGTCATGGCCACATGCCACTCTTCACACCTCTGACTGGACAGTGAGCTTTTCTCCCTCCCCCTTCCTCTCCTTTCATGCCAGACTAAACTTCTCATGTGTCTGCCACACGTGGCAGAGAGGAACGCAGTCAGCCCCTGCAGGCCTTCTCAACCTGATCCAGCAGTAGCAGAGGAAAGTTAAGAGGCTGGGCTGTGATATAACTTGGAATATGAGGCCCAGACAATTCTGTCCAGCATCACGTGAAACTAATTTACCAAAGATAAATCCAGGTCATGCACTTGCGTTCCTTTAAATTCCTGTGTAACAAGTGACGTTCACCTGTGGTAGTCCTTGACACAGTAGATCTTATTTTCAGTGTCCACAGTGAAGGGTACTCCATCAAGGCTCTCATTACAGATGACGCAGCGGAAACAGCCGGGGTGGTAGGACTTCCCGAGGGCCTGCAGGATCTGTAGAGGTGAAGATGTGAGGAGGCACAATAAAAAAAAACAGACACATCTCCTTCAATTTGTCTACCGGATGGACAACATATGTAGACGCATGTGAAGAGAAATCCTTCGCTTCCTGACTTGCGATGACATCACGTGCGTCTGCCTTTTTTTTTTTTTTTTGTTCTTACCCACGAGTCTGCTCTTGTGTGTGTGGGAGACAGAGCGAATCAGAGCCAACACTTCCTCCTGAGTCTTTATCCAGATGTGCACACAGAAAGCTCAATTAGGATGAAGTAACTGAGTTTCTGCTGAGATCACCTGGCTCTGACCCACACATGCAAACAGACGAATCACGGAAAAGCAAACAGGAGAGAGGTAACAGACACTTACCATGTCCATGATCAGATGTCCACACGCGTTGCACTTGTCAGCAGACTGCTGGAAACCAGAATACTACAACAGAGACGAGACGACAGTGATGTCATTGGAATTTGGTTCTTTAACGGATGACTGAAATCTCTGACTTTCATTGTTCAAGCACTCGGCAACTCTACAAAGTCTTTAACACACAATCCAGCGTTGAATGTGTGGTTTAGCGTGTGTAGCTGAACTGAAGCTGTTGAAAAACACTACATCCGATTTCTAAGAACAGCCTCTATGCAGACGGTAACAACAAAAACAGTTTGTGCTTTAGGTGTGTCATCTGCCACAAAAGACAGCGCACGCAGTTTTTAGAAAGTCATTTCAAGACCTTATGGTGTGGCTCCTGAGACTTGGGTTTAACTACACAAACCCCAAAACCCAAGGGCGGTCTTGAAAGGCATGCTATCTTTAAAAAAAAAATAAAAAATCCACCAAAGTTACACCATTTATTGGAACCAGAGACTGTAAAACCAAGAAAGAATCAGAAGATTTTCAACTTTGCAGCAGTCATTGAACTACTCGTGTGATGACTAAACCAAGTCTAAGCCTAAAACTAACATTTCATCCAAACACTTTAAACAATTTAGAATGTGCTGTTTTCACCACATTCTATAAAAAAAAGAAACTGGAGGCTGTGCTGTGACCCACATTCTGGGAAGTTTCAGCTGAACTGCAGGCAGTGTTCACACAGAGGAGACAAATAGGACAAATTATCTGCAGCATTTAAAACCACTATGTTTTCCAGTATTAATAACACCAGTGGCACCTGGAAAAATGTTGTAAAAGCTGTTTTCTTGTTGCAAAATAAATAATCAAAGAAATTCAACTTGTTTTTTCTTTTTGTTTATGATCTATGGCATGCTGCAAAAAAGTTAGTACTCACTACTTCTAGCTGTGGTTGTTCTATTGAGGTGAAGGACTTATTTAATACAGTAAAAAAAAAAAAAATAGTGAAAACGTGACAGAAGCAAAAAAAAGTCCATAAACTTGTTGGGGTTCACAGGGTTAAATATACATTCATAAGCTCAGACATGGATTAAGCCTAGTCCTGCACTAAAAACTTTTTTCAATGGAGACTGTCATTGAGTTTTTCTTTTTAGTCTAGGACGAGGCTTAATCCTCGTCTCAGAAGCTGGCTGATACAGTATATGAATCCATATTATTTGCTGCTATGTGTGAGCAATGTCAGCGAGGAGAGGCCACATTAACAGGCCTAGCAGAGGAGCACACGTAATTAACAGTACATACAGGGAGCAGAGCCAGAGCAAATTTAGTTCAGTATAAATTTTGATTTTAATTGAGCAGCTAAGAGCTTTTGGTGGAAGGGCAATTAGATGAGGTTTTATGCAGACGGGGCTCCTGGGGTAAACACGCACAGAGCTACTGGGAAAGTGCGGATGCAATACTGGAAAATACTTCACAACTGAAAACACAACATGAACACTGGCTGTAAAATGAAGGCTGGAAATTAATGACAATTTTTACCTGAGGGGGTTCGATTGCGTTTAATACAAATCCTTGCATGAATACGGATACTGGAGGTTTTCTATTTTTGCAAAGTGCTCAGGACCTGAGTGGCCTCCACCCTATAAACCAGAGCGAAGCAGCTTCTCCAGTTACAAACCTCCTTCCAGCCCCAGCGAAGGGAGGAAACTGACATGAATTGGCCGCATTAGATACTGGAAACTGGGTCACAAGGTCAAAGTCTTTGTATTTAAGTTGAAGGCTGACACAGTATATCCTGCTTATAGGTTGGTGTAAGTAATACCCCGTAAAAGGCAGTTTAAAGGGCAAATGTTAACCCCCTGTTAAAATCTCAAATACAGACAAGTCTATTTGATTTGAGACACGAGCTGGATGAAGGTAACAAGGATGAAAAAGCTACTGTCTGCTGTCAATCTAATGCATTTTCCCAATAAAGGTTACAAAACCACACACCCCAGTTGCAGCATACTTAATATTGATTGTACATTGACCACTCACCAGGAAGTCCTCTTCACAGAAAACCTTCCCTCCGACATAGTAGAAAGCCTTCCCTCTCAGCCTTCGACCTGCAGAAACACACACACGAAAAATTCTATTTGTATCGTTTCACTTCCACACCTGAGAGTCTCCAAACCTCTCCGTCAGAGAGAAAAAAAATCATGTTTTTTTCTATTACTGAAATATGATTAAATATGAGAGTTAGCAGATTAAAGCAGACTCGAAAAGGTAAGTCGGTGACAGAATGTTGAAATGTCATAGTGGAAAATCTTGCATGAGCCATGAGCTTGATCTCAGAAAATAGTTACAGCACTAATGCATGAAGACCGTAGTGATTAATTACAGCCATTCGAAGGTAATGGGCCCTCTTGCAATATTCATTATATCCTGCTGAATCCCAAGCAGATAAATCAAATGAGCAGATCTATGGTGCTCTGGTGACTTAATATAATATTCCTGGGACACAGAGAAGGCTGCGATAGGACAAAGAACACATCTGGATCAAACACGTGTGGGGAAAATGCTGATTAAATCCAATTACTAGACAGGTGCAACAGATTAAACACTCTGCTCTATTGGATTTCATTGCAAAAACAGGCCAAGGCCTAAGGTGACCTGCTATTCTTCTTCTTTGTTCTTTTCTCGTGTCTGCCCTCATGCTGGGTTTGCTTCCTCTCTGTCTGGATCTGGCCTCTTACAGCAACACACACACCAAACCTTTTTTGCTAACTTCTCATAGCTATTCTTGCCCAGGTCCCACAGGAAGAGGGAACATTCCTCACATTTTCTAAGTGGGGAGGTGAGGGAGGGGACAGCAGGGGAGAGGAGGGGTTGACCTTAGTTAGCAGCCGCTTCTTTATCTCCCCGGTGCTATCTCATGCTCTGTTTACTTGATTATTTGTACCCAGACTGCTTCTTCCAACCATACATTGTCCCTCAGATGTAGATCAACCTACTCACAGATCGGCGCAGTCAACCTACAAAGCAAAGAAACTGTTTGAGTCTGTCAAGTGTGTAGAAGAGCTCAGGCGCAGCTGTCTTCTCTCCACTAAAAATCACTCTAATTAACATCTTTAAACCACTTGACAAATTAAAAGTCAGAAAGCAAGAAACTCAGCTGTTCTACAGCCAAGAGCCCAAATTATATGTAGAAGATGAGCAAAAGATAAAAAACAAAACCCTGTGATTCTACTTTTTCAATCAAATGCACAAAAACTGCCCTAACCAGTTTTTTTTTTTTACAATTTAATTATCTTACCTAAATAGAATAATAATGGTCACACAGCAGCCAAGGTCTGGCCAAGGCTCGCCCAAAGCTACCTTAAGAGACAAGTCATTCAGATCAGGCCAAGGTGTGGAACTGGCCTCGGGTAATTACTGACAGACAGGCTTGTGTCCCTAAAGGAAGAGGGGGACGGATGAAGGGGATGAAAGTGGGCTATTCCTCTTCTTCACATTCTTGTCTTTTTTCCAGTAAGTCAGAGAGGGAAGGCTGTGAGCTTTGCGGAAAGATAAGAGCTTAATTAAAGTCAGGAGTCAGGACTGACGGGTTGAAAAGCGCCAGAAAGAACTATGACTATTGCACGTTCATAAAAATGTAAAATACCTGAGGGACAGAACCAAACACAAGGCCATTTTCTAATTAAACCATTCTATGAATTCCCTCATGTAATCCCATTCAGAAAATAAGCAAATCACAATGACCCTGCCATGACTGCCTAATCGAGCCTATGTTCTTTCCTGTGAGTAAATTACTCAAGTGAGACATCTCAGCAAAAGCACTTTTCTTTAATTCTTTTTTTTTTAATTTGTAGATTCCTTACTCAGATTTGGTCTCACTTTAAGCAATTTCCGATGTGTGTTTAGCCAACGAGGAAACTGCTTTTTCAGGAATTCTTTCTGGTAGTCTGAATGCATTTGTCTGACTGTGAACAGCACCTGGGATGTTTGGTCAAGGCCTTGAAAATCTACCCACCAGATGTTAACATACCAGCGGATTCAAGACCAATCAGATCCTTTCTTGTACTCTCCAAAGCCTGCGGACTGACTGGGATGAGGGGCTCGTATTAGGAGAGCAGAATCTGTGCATCAGTATTCTTGCTTGCACTGCTTGTTGTGTGTGGCTGTCTTGGTGAAATACATGAACAAAAAAACCTACAGAAACACTAAAAAAAACAATGCAATCAACAGGATGGTACATGCAGATAAGTAATTCCTACCTGCATTTTATTTGCTATGTGAATATAATGGAAAAATATAAGAAGATTTCATAAATAAGGAGAAACTGCTTTCTTTTTATGGTTCCACAGTTTACCTGAGTTATCTAAATCAGGCCTGATCTCCAACTAGAACTGGGCTGTACCTTTAAATGTCTGTAAACAGTAACTGATTAACCTAGAGCTGAATCCCAGACATGTGGCCTGAGCTCTCCCTGCTATCAGGAATGTTCTCCTGCCTCTCAGTCACCTGGGGGGGGTGGACTGGGGGAAAAGGGAGGAAGTTTGTGACTTGTTATGCAACTCAACAAGTGCAATAATTGTCGTGACACACATTTTGCAGGCAAATGAGAAGCAGTGTTTACTGTAAAGCACTTGTGCTGTTTACTGTGTGGGTACATGCATATGCATCAGTGAGCCCCTGCATGCCGGCTGCATGTGGTGGGTGCTGTTCTCCCATTGAATGGTCTCCCTGTCCCACACTGTGCTCCCGTCTCTTTGCGCCCAGCTGACATAACAGCACCTACTGTCCTCCTGGAGCCTCGACTTACTGGGGGCCCCCCTGTGCCTGCATTCCTCCCCAGATGAGATGCTTTTCCCTGGGGCCGCTCAAAGCGAACACAACCCTAATGCCCTCACATGGAGCAAGCTATGAGAGGTATGTGGTGAGTAAACTCTCTCCCTCCACTTCAGACATCAGCTTCATTCTGAGCCGCAATATGTTTCTGTCTTTCACACATGAACAGAATGGAGGGTAAAGAAAAAAAAACAGAGATGTTAATCACATGTTTGAGTGCGCAACCAGCAAGGTCAAAGGTGGTGCAGAATAATGAGCCTCAGCAGGGGTCGGCACTGTGCCACAAATACTCCACATACCCACAATCTGATAATTGGGACAGAGATTTTAATTGTTCGGAGCAGAGAGGGAGGGAAGTGCACAGACGTCCAGACATGAAGCTACAGGTCAGACATGCATCGGACAGTTCAGCTCCGGGTCGTGAATCTCAACTGATGTCTGGTGTCACCTGATTGGTCGAGTAAACTGTATAAACTGAGCAGGTAAACCCAACGCCTTGAGCAGCGTCATGTTGAATGAGTGGGCCACTGAAATATGCTGCGCAGATCACAACAATAAGACAGATCCATAAATCAGAGTTAGCATTTGAGCAGCTAAACCCGGATGAAACCTGATATTTTCAGCATTAAATGTTAGCATTAGAGGAGCATATACCTGGACATCTGATAGTTTGCTATTTGAACGCATGCAACTTATTTAAAGCTGCAGTGCGGAACTTTTGCTTCGTCCTTCTGGCAAAGACAGTATTTACAAAAACACCATCAGCACAAGCACATCATGTATGCATCACAGCTGATTTCCTTCTTGTTTATACTGCAAGACTTTCTCTGAACACAGAGTTTGTCTTTCACCTGCAGCATAAGTAACATTTCTTGGATGCTTCCAAGATGTTTCTGCCATTGGTTCCATCTTACCCCTACACCTAAAAAAATTTTGACCAAAAAAAAAACACTAAATAAAAAAAATAGGCCTTAAATGTACAAATCTAATGTAAACCTATGTTAAAACTGGTAAAATACATTTGCAAATTTCTAATAATTTCACAGACATTTCATTTTTTTAATAACTAAAACTGCTAAATTCAAGTTTAACACTATAAATATATATTTTTTAATTAGATACAATTAGTGACAACTAACAGAAAAAGCATCGGTTTTGCAATTTTACACAGATTTGTTTGTTAAATAAAAAAAATCTTTTACAGAAGTTTTAAGAACAAAAATGCAGAATGACTGTTTTGATGACTGTATATTACTAATAAGCATCTGCAGTCGTTCAAAATACAACCTTTATTCATGCATATCATTTAATATATCTTCTCCCAGTTTCTCTCCTGCTTAACTCTGGAAAACCAAATCATTGCTAGCTAACGTAAAAGGCTTTGCTGCTAGTGCACAAGGGTGGGACTCTTGCCACACAGAGTACATTTAAAACTCCAGCACACTGTGAAACACAGAGATTTACCTGCCACTAATAGGTTTAATCAGCATCGTGTGAACTCATCTGGCAAGTGTTTGGATGGAACAGATGTTCATTTTAATGTAAATCCCACACTCTAGTTTTAAAGTCATTCTGTTTTATCAAGTTAAAACTGTATCTGCCTCAGGTAATTAAAACTGAGAGAAGAATAAATACTGTCTTTGAAGTGGATGTTAAAGTATTTTAAAATAAATTAGCCCTGTAGCCAAAGCAGATGAATACGCTACAAGCCTCTCATGCTTCCTTACAAGCGTAACAAAGCAAACATCTTACATAAGTGTGTTTGTGGTCACATTATTCAGTGATTTTCTGCACAAAACTAACATCCACTTCAGGAATTAATCTAAAACTCAATTTATTGACAGATGGGTGAAATACGCAGACATGAATCGTCGCTGTGTGTGCCTTTGTGTGGGCTGGAGGAGTGACACACCCAGAAACCAAACACCAGCAGTACAGGACAGTAATCCCTAAATAATTGTGTGTGTTTTGCTTGGGGCAGTGAATGACTGAAGAAGGCACCACTTTCATTCAAGAGTACAGGGGTTTTTGGCAGCCTATTAGTCTGCAGGTGACATGAGCTTTACTGGTGGAGAAAAACAGTAAAAACGGAAGGGAAAAGTCTTTTAATGAAGGCACACTGTGGATGTGTATGTGTGTGTGTGTGTGTGTGTGCACTTACCACAGGCGCTACAGGTGAAGCAGCTGTCATGGTAGAGGCTTCCCATAGCCTGGCAGGCCTGGCTAGCTCCATACACCGCCTTGTTACACTTCACACAGGCCCCTGGAACACAACACAGCATGTCAGCAAATCAGAAACGTTCACATGAAGACACACATGTAAGTAATCCATCACTCTTAGGGAACACTTTAATACAATACATGGAAACACACCACATCAACACACATGAAGTTAATTTTAAATACAAATAAAACAAGTTCAATTTAATACCCACACACCCGGCTACACTGCTGGAGACAGGGAAATAAATAACCTCACAAAAGTTCAGGAAGCTGGTTTAGCAAGCTGTGTCAGTGAAAGGGGAAATATATCCCTATTTGCTTATTTGACTTGGCTCGGAGACGGGGAGTTCTGTTAATATAGAAGTTGATAAAAATCAAAGTGTTCCTGCTCTCACAACTCACACAGTTAGTGTGGCTTGATATCAGGACACTGGAGTGGACTTAATATTAATCCACCCACTCATCCAAGCCAAACCAGATCTGAACAAATGTGCAGAAAACATAAAAAAAAAACAGGAAAAAAAACACATGAAAGCAACAGTTTTCTCTCTCCTGTGGGTTGGGTGAAGAAGGCTTTTCAAAAAGCAAATCACATGAGAGCATGCCAGGATAATTACATAATCTGTCCTTTGACTTTGGACAGCTCCCGAGGAACACAACGCTTCCGTGTGATCAATATGTAACTATTTTCTATCTAAAGCTGCTCAGTGTCCAGTTCTTTCCAGACCTGATGTGAAAATAGTATCTTTTATCATCCCACTTTCCTGCCATTCTCCATTTCTCCCTCTGGGCCGTATGACATGACGCGATATGACAACTGATATATGGACTTACCATCACTGCTGACCCTAATGGGCAGTCAGCTAGCTGCTAAATCAATCAGACACGGTATGATATGAACAAGCAATCATGAAAAAACAGAAAGGGAGACGCCGCTGACGGAGGATGAAAGCGAGACCTCGAGTTTCTCTTTTAGTGTCAGGATGTGTGTGTGCATGGGCATGAGGGTATTTGTGTGTGTAGGTTTTTATAGCAAAAAAAAACCCTCTGGAGACTGAGAAATATAGCTCAGCAGAAGAGAGCGGCCCAGCCCGGCTTGGCCCAGCCCAGCTTCTCCTCTGACAAAGAAACTTCTGTTTCCACTGTATCCAACACACATCACATGGCCGCCTCCTCCGAAAACACACAGTTACGTTTAATAACCTCTTCAAATGCTTCTCCTCACAGACTTGCAGTAATACAATATACAATTGGGCTATATATACTTCATCTAAGCCTAACACCTAATGCCACCACAGAGGACACATCATCAGGGGCCCCAAACGGCTGGAAAGAAGATTTAGAGATAATAGAGGGATATTATTAGAAAGCAAAAGAATGTTTCTGTTATGTAAGCTATTTTGTTGACGTGAAAACACAGTAAAGTAGTCATGCCCTCAAACTACTGAAATGAAGGAGTGATGGTCCTTCAAATCACTTTTTACAAACAATTTGGGTCACAGAACAAACAACAGTAAAAATACTGTATAGTACATTAAACTGTTGCAGGACTATTTGACAAAGCGCCAAGGACATTTTTTTCTTTTTCCAGCTTTGATTTTCATGCACTGCAAGAAAAAAATGCAATAAAAGTCCATTCTTGCTTTTATTTTTCCTGTTTAGGACTAAAAACTCCACATTTCCGTAGTAACCTCCTCGCCGGGTGGGCCACTACAAATTTGCTTTTGGCTACAGTCCCATATTCCAAAACAGTGTAATTATTCAGGGGGACTGGCTGGTTGGAGTCAGGGGGGAGGGTAAAGCAAAACAACCTCACCCCTCCTATCCCCCCTCTCTCACCTTTCCCAGCTGTCAAAACTCTCAGTAGAAGGCTGCTTGCTGGCCAATGTGCCACTGACGGACAGCTAAACTTTTGTCTCACACTGTAGCAGCTTGTGCTACCACTTCTACAAACACCTACCACATGATGGGACCTGCACTTTAAAAGTTGCACAAATTTGTAGATCACCATCTAATGTACATTTAACTGATGCAAAACATGTCACCTACTAGCAGTGGTTTCTAACCACTTAACATATGAGCTGAACTGTTCACCAATTACTTTTATTTACCAATTATCCACGTCCTACCGCTGCTACGCCAATGACTCCCTGCCGTACGTCTTGCTTAGCTCTGAAAATCAAGGCACTTAGATAATCATGCTTCCATTAAGGACTAGATGGCTTCTAATTTCCTGGAGCAGATAAGGATCCCGGGTTGTTGGTCCTGATCATATTTATAACTGTGTCCCTCCCCACCACGAACAATCAACACAAAGCAGTCAGCTACAAACCCCGGAGCTCCTTTTTGATCAACATCTCAATTTCAATCAACACTTTCGGACTTTTTTAAAAATCCTGCAAACCGGATAAATTTCTTCCCTCAAACCAGTCCTGCACAAAAACATCGGAGAACATCCCCATTTTCCCCCCACCTGGGCTACTGCTTAAATGATTCAGGTTAAAACAAAGGGGGGACCATGCTGTTACTGTTTTCACCTCAACATCCTGGTACAAGCTTCCCATCTGTCAGTGAATCAGTGTAAAAAAAAGGCATTTGTATAACATTTTATGCCTGTTTTATTCTTGCAGATTTTTTTTTTTGTTTTATTGTCTTTTCTAAACTTTTATTGTCTTGTTTTAAAGTTTTATTGTTGCCGTTTCATATAAAGCACATTGTAAGTCTAATTTTGAAAGGTGCTATTGAAATAAAGTTTACAAGTGTTATTATTTTTCATTATTCATTGTTTCATCTGCTTATAATTTAATCTGGAGGAAGTATTTCCACTGTTTTTTTTTCAGGCCACCTTTGGTCAGTTATTTCCCAAGTGTATCCATTATATTTAGCTAATTATATTAACATGCTCATTTGTTAACTATTTTTTATGTAACCTCTGCCTTTAGGATGTGCAAGGTGACTCAGGTTGAGGTGTGCTGCTGTACAGTCTGCCAATTATAGCTTGAAGCTTGTGACAGTATTGCTTGTCGTGTCATCTCTTCGCCAATTAGGCCAAAGTATTCACATTTTTCAAAGGATCATTTCAAAGCACTGAGCAATGAAAGAGAACGCATCCACCACATGGTGTACCTTTAAAAGCAGCAAAAAAAATATGTATGCCTTGCATTCTCATGTGCGGAAGTATGCTGCAGGCTGTGTCACTTACAGCATAATTTTCAAACTTACACCAGCAAACACAGACAGACGCCACACCCAAGAAGTTACACAGCATATTAAAATGTGTCAGTTCCCGTAGGCCATATATTTATAGACAAAAAGACGCAGACATGAGCATGAGAGGATATCGCATTCACATAAAATTCACATAAAAAAGAAAGAAAGAAAAAAAAAAAAACAGCCTCCAAATACCCGCCAAAGCAGGAGCCAAGAATCCCTGGGAAGAGTTGAGACGAAGCTTTCCACTCAACAGCCAGATGGGATAAATTAATCCTCCATCTTAACACAACACTAAACGCTCCACTGACTCTGTGTGTGTGTGTGTGAAAGTCAGAGGAAGAGAGCAGGCAGGACTCTGGGATGTCCCACCACTTCTCCTCTCTTGAATGAACTTGTCTATAAATCTTGCATCCTCTCAGGCTCTTGCGGCCAAGGACAAAGAAGCATCCACAAACTTGTCCCTAAATGTCTCCATTTGTCTACTCATCCATTCAGCTGCACCGAGGGCACCCCTGAATTTGTCTGAAACACCCCTCCCCTTTGTATCTTAAGACCTCATTTCTAAAATTCCTCGCTCTCTTCCTTCAGACATTCCTCAGCGTTCCCCTGGTGCAGCCATTTGGCGCTGAACTCATTTTCCCAGAACCTACAGATGCGGTTATGCCAATCAGCACAATGTAAAAATGGGAAATCTGACAGACCCAGCCCTGCTTATAGACACAGGTAAATACCACTTTACCATGGCAAAGGCTGGTAAAAGCACATTATATGCAGTTTTAATGCACCCAGGGAACATTCATCTTTCAAAAACTTCTCAAAGATGACATCTACAAATGTGACAACACACGAAAAGTGCTCAAAAGTCTGGGAAATCACATATGGATCATTCTTTATATCTTCCATGAAGGTCTTTTATGAAGACACTGAAGTGTATGAAACTAGCCTACACAAGCCTTTCTTTCTGGCATGACTCAGAGGATGAGCCACGGTCTGATGGGAAACTCCTTATAGGAACTATGTGTGGGCTAGTGGGAATGTATGTGAGTGTGAAAAACTGACATACTGTAGGACTTTAAACTGTGCACCTCTGCTGACTGCACACTGCTCTCCTACACATCCGTAACATCCTTGTTGCAAGGCTATTTATGAGCTTTGTCGTGACAGTGACGTATGCCAGAGCATCTTCCCTTACACAACAGCATAAGCGCACAGGGGGGCTGAGGAAGGCTGTGAATTGCAATCGTGACATTCCAGCAGGAAATTCCTCCAGCGAGGAGGCAATGATAGGCTAATGTGTGTGTGTGTGTACTGAGGTGCTTTGTGGCTTCCAACAAGATATCATTCATTTCGCGCTCCTTCCCTTCCCGCTATTTTTATTTCTTGAAGCGGGACATTCCGTCTTCATGAATGGCCTTGGCTTCGAAGACCTGCTAAACACGTGAGCACCAGCTTTCTCTGCAGCAAATCGTATAGCTCACAGCTTATGTATGCATCTGTGACACCAGCCTGCCAGGTGATCTCAAAGTCAAACATCTGTTTGCCAGAGTTGCGCTAATTTCCTGATAACACTTCTACAGTCCAGATAGAGCAGCTAGTTCTACGAGCACTGATATGAGGAATAGAAACTACAATATTCTGCTGATGATAGACATTCTTCTCCACTGCTGCCCACCTCTGCAGCCACAGATGCCACGGTTTCTTGCTCCAAATGCCCTTAAATTCTAGCACTAGCAGCCACAGGTGTTGTTATTCATGAACATTTTCAGTGAGCGCATGTGTTCATCACATGCACAAGCATGCATGGCATTCTCACAAAAAGAGTGAAGGGAAATGTGCACACACAGGGCTGTGGCAATGACATCATATGGAAATAGTGAGAGCCAATCAGTTAAACTAAGTCAGCATAAGAAGGGCGATTTACACAATCACAAACAGAAGTGTCTGAAGTGCTGCCGCTCTGACTAATAAGTTGAGTTATAAATGTTGCCTAAATCAATCAAAGGTCGAGTTTCTGATTCTGGAGGAAGCCTGGTGATATTAAGTCAGTTGACACAACTTGACAGTTCAAGTGCTAGATCTACCATCCTTCTCACTCCCTCAGTCCTTTGCACAACCGCAGACATGCATGAGTACAAATGTGCACAGGACACACTGTAATACTGTTGAGTGGATCAGCCTGAACTACTTTGCTTGTTTCCCATCTACAGAGCCATGGCTGTGTGCAAACACCAGACGTTTTTTTTCTAGCATGAACAGAACAAAGATCTAACAGACAGTGAGGAGATGAATGTGATGGAAAGTCTGTTGGATTGGAATCACATAATCCACCTTTAATTCTCCAAAAGGCAATAAGTGGGCAACACTCTTCTTCCTGGCCACCTTTCACAACCACAGGGTTTGTTGTGGGCAGACAATGAATGATTAAAAATAGACAACAAATTAGAAAAATATTCTGTGTGCATTCGACAGAGGAAAGTAAGCATGCTCCCTACAGAGTGTGCTTAATAAGCCCAACTCTGCTAAGACTATGGATGCCATCAAAGACCTAACACAGCTGGGTTGCACTCCTGTTTAAGCCACAGAAGAGGAAACACACAAAACATGTGTGTCTGTGTGTGAGGAAAACCCAGAGGAAGGATGACAAAGGGTGACAGTGGGTGCATGTGTAAATATGAAATCAAAACCAACTGGTGTTGTGTTCTGAACTGTGAGTGGGTGGTTCTGTCATTCAGCTGGCTTCAAAGCAGTTGTCTAACTGATGCTGGTAATCTGAAGTCTTACCAAAGTAGTCAGCCTTTGGTTGGGCATCCATCTCTTTTTCCAGCCGCTGAGTGAGAGCTTCTAATTTTATTTCAGCTGCTGAAGGCCCCTGCTCAGGGGGCTGCGTGAGAAGAGACTTAGAGGGTTGCTGGACAGGCTTAGGTGAGGATGGCACTTCAGCTTCAGTACTGGCAGGTATTTGACTCTGACCTTGACCTTGGCTGATGATTTTGGAGACACTGGCAGGGATCAAGGCAGTGGACGCCATCTGGGCTTTGGGTTGAAGTGTTTCAGAAGACACAGGTGGGACAGAGGAAACTGCCACAGGGCCATTAAGGCTGGCAGAGGGTTTGGAAGTCGGAGGTGCCACGTAATGAGCTGCAGGCTGGGTGGAAGACTGCTGCACATGGAAGTCAGCTCCTCCTGTGAAGGCACTCAGAGGCAGAGCCGGGATCAGGTCTGGTTTCGGTGAGCCAGAGAGGTCTGCTGTCCATCCCCTGACTGGCCCTGCAGAGGAGGGTGGGCTCAGGTTAACAGGAGAAGGGGGAGCCGGATTCTGCTGGGATGGAAGACCGCTGACGTTGGGGGGAGGCTGCGGGCGCTGAGGCTGCTGCTGAGGTGCGCTGCTGCTGCTCCCTGAACCAGGTGGGGGAGTCGGGCTGGATGGGGCCCGGGGAGTCGGGCTGGATGGGGCCCAAGCAGCCGGCTGGCTCACCGGGTGACGAACATGTGTGGGCGCGCAATGAGGCGCAGGGCTGGGCGGAGAAGGGGTGTTGTGCTGGTATGAATGTGGCTCCTTATTATCGTAATTGTTTCCGTAGCCGTATGCCCTGCTGGCTGGGAGCTCAGACTGGATACCCGTGTGGTGCTTCTGACCATCAAACTGTGCGTACTGGCTGCCGGCCGCGGCGCTCGGCACCGGGCCAGAGAGTATCGGGGGCTTCGCCGCCGCTTCACCCGCCTGCCTTGAACTGTTGAGAGGCGGTCTGTCTTTGGTGTAATGTGCGCTGTTGTGACCCCCATTCATTTTAATGACCTGGTTGTTTTTCGCCATCTCCTCTTGCTGTTTCTGGATGTGTATTTTAGTCATTTTCGAGGCAAAAACTCTTCTTGTTTCTTCAAAGTCCGGGTTATTTCCCGCATCCCTCCTCATTCGAAACAAACCATCTCTGGATGCTTCATACATGTTTAAATCCTCGATAAACTTGCTCGCTTCAAGTCCTAAATCCTCGTATTTATCCATTTTTGTTTAGCTTCAGTAAAGTTACGAGTAGTTATATTTGGCAGCTAGCTAAAACAGAAACAAAAAAAAGACTTCCAGAGTGAATTAACTTCACCTTATAGTCCAGCAGCAGAACACGGTGGTCCAAAATTAAACTTTTCTGTTATTCCAAACCTTCTTTTCTTCCTTTAAATCCTCTGTGGGGAAAAAAAAAAAAAAAAAGTTTGAAACTCGGCGTCCTCCACCGGCTAGCTCCGTCCCTCCGTCCCTCCGTCCGTCCGTCCAGCTCCGCTCTGCCCCGAAGAAGCCGCCGTCTGCCCGGTTATAAATGTGAGCAGCAGATTCCCAGATCCGATACCCCCGGACGACCCCACAAACTGCCCCCTCCTCCTTTGCTTACAGCCCCAGCAGGGAAACCTTCATTCAAAACTTTGTCCTCCGCGTCTCCCAACAAGGAAAGTCCTTTAAAGTAGCTTTTTTTTAAAAATGGCGAACTTTGTCGCGACGGTTAACAGATTAAAAAAAAAAAAGAAAGTAGTGCCCGCGGAGCAGACCGTGGGAGAACAGTTGGAGCCGTACGTGGCCGCCGGTCGGTCGGGACCAGAAAACAGGGAACAGTTTGTTTTTAAAGGCGCAGTGCTCGAGTCCAATACAATCGAGATTAGCGGTGCCTTCATCGAGCGGAACCGTTGCACAGAAGTTAGCTAAAATATCTCCCGTTTAAAAATAGCCGAACCTGTGGGCACATATTCATCCGCTGCTGCTCCACCGCCTGTGTCATCTTTAAAAATATCTGCAAGTTGACTCAGTGGCTTCTCCTTGACTCTGACAAAAAAAAAGCCTTTCTGTTTTTTTCTGCATGAAAAAAGTATTTAAAGTTTGCCCCACCTCGATGAACTTTTACTTTAGCTGTTGCAGGACTTTTGTGACAGGCATGGGTTTTATTTTGGAGGACGAGGTTCATTTAATGCACCAGTTTTGTTCATTTTCTGCATCAATTTACAGTTTAAATGTATATATGCAAAGAAAAACACTAAATTCAAGCACCAGGTGACAATAGGAGTTCTTGTTGGAATCATTTGTGTCTTCGCAATACTTACTGTAAATCACCTTTTAGAATTTACCTCACACAGCAGCAAGCTCACTGACATGTCAAATAATTAAACATTGCAGGACAGTTACTGCACTACTTCTAAACTGAACAGAAGCTCTTAAAAGCAAAAGTTGGTATGTCCTTCATTATGACATTCAAACGTTTTACTTTTTCATTTTGACTTTGTATAGCCACCTTTATCTTTAAGGACAGATTCAGTCCTCCTTGGCATGGAGGATGACAGTATGGCTAAAATTTCTGGGATTCCTCAGACTCTTTTTCAGCTGTTCATTACTCTACCTTTTTAGTCAAAATACACTAAATGACTTCTACTGGATTCAAGTCAGGGGACTTAGGTTTCACTTTTTCCTTCTTCAGTTTCTTCTTTTTCCTTGGCATTGTGCTTTAGATTGTCATGCTGGAATATTCCTCTTCTGCCAAGCTCCTGTAGACATTTCATCCCTCCTACATCCATTCTTCACTGTCAGGACCATTCACTGTGGTCGTCCCAGCCAGGTTCCTGCTCAGCATGTTTGACCCCATCCGAGCCAAATAATCTGATCAAACAACATGTATTCTAAATATTCCTTTGGACTTCTTTTCATGTCCTTTAGCAAAACTTTAAACTTGCATTTTTGTGCCAAACATCTCTTGGAAGCCCTCCTTAGAGGCTGATGTTATGTATGGTCCATCTGTTTTTCAGAACTCGACTGCTATCGCACTGCCTGTAGTGTCATTTTTACAAGGATGCAGCTCTGATTAGTGGTACCATTGCTCACTGTATGCCTCCTGATTACTATTGCAACCGTGTTTCCACTGATTTTTACCTTGTCACTGGTCTTCCTGTGTCCTTTTCCATCTTTGTGAAGTCTCACAATCAGATTTTTCGGTTCATCTGACACTTCTGTTCCATGTGGAGCCATGATGTAGACATGTAGACAGACACAGACCATAAACCCATTTTCCTGCACTGGGATGTTTTATGCTACATTTAGTACTATTTTGCTACTAACATCCACGTACGTTTTCTTTATTACACAACCTAAAACTTGCCGTATTATGTATTGTTTTTACAGTTTCTACCTTTACCTGTGTAAGCTACAGGCTCTAAAAACTTCCATTGCTTTATGTAAAAGAGAGGAATAATGTGAATGGAGAATAGGTAGTTATTTTAGGACTGGAGGGCAAAAGCCTGAAATCACTTACAGTTTTATGATAATATGAAAAAAGAAGCTTGTTGAATGAAATGTAATGGTTGCACTGTGACACAACAGTTTAAAGTTTGTCCCATTTGCCATAAACTGTCTATGCAATGAATTAATCCATAAAACTGTACTGTAACTACCGTCTGGGTGTGTTGTCCCTGTGGTTTTGGGGGGTGTCTGCAGTGACCTGGCCCCTCTGCTTTGGGTTGAATGACATCACGCATTCCTTCTCATGAAAAACACACTCGCATACATGCATGTACACACAATGTGACCCATCTGCACTGCATCCTGACCCCAGCTGGAATATTCGAGTCAGAGCTGGAGTACAGTAGGACAGAGTCATAATGTGCAGTGAGTCTCCCAGCAGACACATAGCAACACATTTTATTCGTCCGGTGGAGCCCGAGTGTGCAGATATTGCCTGACAGCCCTGGTTGTTGTGAAAAAATATGGAGTCAGCCAGGATGTTAAGGGGGCCTCTCGGCTCCTGCTGCTAGTGGTGATGGTGTAATTAAAACAGAAGGTTTATAAGGCTCCACCATCTGCATGTTTGAGGAAACAGTCGCCGTAATGCAGCGTTCTCTTTAAGCTGTAGGTTTAACATGCTTTTCTGAAACATATTTACTTTCAGCAGCTGGGGATATTATTGGAGCTAAAGCCTCAGAGAAATTGATCACATGCAAACAGATGCTATTCGCACAGAACATTATCAAAATATGTGTGTCAGTATTTGAGCGAATAGAGCAGGAGCTATGACGTTGTGATATAATGGCATGTATTTCTAGAGTATTCAACAGGTAGATGTTGTTGCAGCAAAGATATGAAGCATATAATCCATTCGTGATGCTTGTGGCAAGATGCTAATATCCAAATTAGGGACATGGCATCATGTTTAGGGGCTGGATTCCTGATTTTAAGATGTAAAACTGTATAGAACAATTGTTTAGTGTCATCCTAAGCATTAACATGTGAGTGTTTTGCTTTTACCTCACAAAATTACCCCTAAAATGAGGTTAATTCAAACATATGGTGACAACAGCTCTGGAAAACCTGAGCACATTTGGCTTCACCAGTTATGTTAATTGTGTCATTAGTACCTTGTTAAATGAGGAAAAAATAGAATACTAATTAAAACTTTTCCTTCCTTACCCAGTCCTCAAATTACTCACATTTACTGTGACTTTAGATCTTACAGGGGGATTTTTTTCTTTCTATTTTCAAGCCAGTGGCTGCACAGCATACACCCCCAATATTCTTAAAGTGATGATCGGGGACCAGTTTGTTATAGTTTGAGGCAGTAACATTTGCATAAAAGCATATGCAAGTGCAAAATCGAGTTCAATCAGAGCAGCAATTGTTGGCTTTTACTTTGTAAAGCTTTTTCTTTGAAGCATCTGCAGCAATGAGTAAGCTACACTGGGCGAAAACAGTTTGGACGGATGAATGGAAACAGATGGAATTAATAGACTTGTTTGAAAACTTGCAATTAAGCACTGGTAGATAAGAAGAGTGGATGAGGAAATGATGATTAGCCACACCTATATGACACTTTTATGCGACTTTTTGCAGTGAGGACTTTATACAGTGAATGCAATCCAAGATGTACACAGTGTTTATATATAATTGGTGCATAGCATGGGACATATCCAACATAGTAAATAAATAAAATCACAAGAGGCCAGCATGACTAATAGATGGTCACCATGGAGAGGTACAGTAAATAAATGAACAGCTTTTTAGTGAATTTGCACACATACCAAGAGTTTATCCTCAGCACAATTAAAGGACTTGTGAAAATCCGCTCATACAATGAGCTCACACAAAAAACATCCGCGGATGACCAAATTACCAGGCTTGAGGTCAGCCTCCAAGATAATGAGCTGCAGCATTACTGCGTCCCCCTGTGAGAATACACAGCCCAGTCCTGGGACTCCACTGGTGCAGTGGAGGGTGACTGGGACTGCTCCGTCAGCCGCTCCACCCTGTTCTCCACCAGCAAAGTTTCTCAAGATGAAGAGGAGCGATTTTTTTCGTCAACTCACGGAAGACAATTTCCGCTGCACATCTCTTGTGTAAGACTGTGGCATGAAGAGAAAGTGAGTCACAGCGGAATAATGTTGCCTATTCAGTGATCCTAGTCGTCATGGAAACTGCAGAGCTGACGAAAAATGTGTTAAACGACGCCACAAAATTAATTGTTGGAGGAAACGCATCAGTACATTTCAGACCTCCATGTACACTGAGAAATATCAGACTTGCTTTTTTTTTCAAATTTCAGTCTGTGAAGCGTTTCTTGGCATCTCTGACCCATCTAAAAATTGCTCTTTTTTACCAACACAGCAACTTCTCTGCCTATTGTTCAGGCCAGTTCAAGTTCAGAAATATTTATTAGCTGCTGTTGCAATAGAGAAAAGTGAAGGGAAGGTGTGAAAAGAGCTGCAGTAATAACACACACACAAAAAAAGGAAGAGATCAGGGGTTAAAAACGGCCTGCCACCGATTCTACAGTTATTTCACACAGCCAGCCTGAAAGTGTGAAGGAAAATATGGCAGATACAAAGACGAGGTGACACAAGATAAAAATGCCTCTGCAGCTTTGTCTCACTTTCTGTTTTGTGCTGTGACAGCATCTGGTTGAGATAATACAGAGAATAACTAGCAGAGTTTTGGCTCTTTGCTCCCCTCCTCTTATTCCTGGTTTCCCTTCCTGTTATTCTGTCTCTCCTGTGAGCCTTTTCCTGTCACCTGATGGTCAGAGATAAAGCAGAGAAATATGGAAAGTAGGTTAGGGGGATCAGTAAGGAACCTTGTGTGTTCACAGTATTTAACCAGCAACTTGTATTACTTACAGAATGAGACACAGAATAAGATGAGACACGCTCACAAGCATATCCTTTGACGGAAGCTGTACTTGCAAAAAAGATGTGTCAGTCGCATTTTTCAGAGATCTAATTCCTTTATTCTCACTTACACACTTTACTGGTACAGCTGCCAAAAGGCTTGGATAAACCACAGTCATGTGCACCTCGAACCATGAAAAACAAATGGTTGTCCGTATCAAATAACTGCTTACTCACCCAAGCTTTAAAGATAGGCCAGTGGGTAGACACAGATGCGTTTCATTGCCTCTGGCCTGTGGTGCTGTGCCAGGACAGAGCTAATGGCTGAGTCATGTTGGCCCAATGTCGAGACACAGCATTGATGAATAGGCACAGCTGGACGCGAGGCACAAGAACAGCACGGGACGATCATGATGTGGCTGCGAGGTGAAAAATCCCTGACCGCATGAGGCTGCTCGGTTACCTCCAACAGACCTTCTGGTGGTGTTCACAGAAGCACGGCGACGCATCCGGAAGCCCCACGGCAGACCATGTACGGTGCTCAGACGACATCTGCGGCTAAAAGCAGCACCAGAGGTGGACACAAACACTGATAAGGCAAATCGGGAATGCGTGACCTGGCTGAGACACTGAGCAGCAAGGCGTATGGCAGATGGAGAGGTGTGAAGTTGTGGTCATGGGTGCAGTGCTGAAAGTGACGCTGTGGGGGAAAGGAGAGAACGTGAATGATGAGTGGAATCTAAAGTGGTGTTTGGGCTCATGTGTGATTGTAAAGAGGGTCTGATCTGAACGAAACAGCTGCTGATTCTTGTTGACAGACACCAGAGACAAACTGCTTCTTGAATCTTTTTAATAAAAACAGGAAAATATAAATAAAACGTCTTTAGATGTATTTACATTGACATAATGACGGTTGATGTAAACATGACATTTCAAAGTCCACCTCTTTTGTTTGTCTGTCTGGGCCGAGCTGCTGATTGACAAGCATCCACCACCATCTCGTAGCTACGAAAGTGGCAGTAAATGCCCAAACGTCACTCATCAACAAGGAAGTTGATGAGGGTAGTCCTTGGGGAGAGGATGGCTCGCTTGATGCTGCGCTCACCGAGGAGCTTCTGTCCTATGGGGCTCTCCAAGACCAGCTGCTGCACCCGACTGGTGTCTTTGGACACCTGCACCGGCACCGTCACTGTGCCGCAGGCCTTGTTGTTTATCTGAGAGGCAGAAATAGAAGGCAAGTTACAAATTTGCTCTGTCAAACATTTTCCATCCAGTTAGTTTTCCATCTGACAAAAGTGTTGCCATGTGAAGCTGTACCTAAACTCCTTCCTGGCACAAAAGCCCCAAAATAACAGACTCCATCTACATATACAGTAAACCATTTAAAACACATAGTTAGTGGTAGGTATGGGAAGGGCACCCAGTTTTGTATGTTTAGAAGCAAGTGTATGTGCGCACACGGTGAACGTGATCCCGTCTCTGGAAGTGGCTGCAAATTAATGGTGTGTGTGTGTGTGTGTGTGTGTGTGTGTGTGTGTGTGTGTGTGTGTGTGTGTGTGTGTGTGTGTGTGTGTGTCTGAGGCCACTCAGCCTTGGCCTCCATTCTGGGACAAACCCAAGTACATGATTAGAGGACAGAGGGAGCGAGGAAGCCCACAACAAAGAGCTCAGTCTGCGGGAAAACCAACATCATCATCACTGAGCACTGGGAGCTCAAATATATGAACTGCGTGTGTGTTAGTGGAAAACAAAAAAAAAAAGACAACTGTAAACAAAAAATGCAGAAACGTGTAAAGGAGAATTATTTTCACTCACAGCAAACATGAGCATGTAGAAGTTAAATATGCACACATTCATGTTTCCATTCAGAGGGCTTTACATTGACTTACATTCACTTCCAGGAGGCTTAAACCTTGTTTAGACTTCCTCCAACTGCAGACATCACACATGTATAGCTGTTATTGCTATTTTTCCAGTCAGCTGGAGTCCACTTGGAGGACTCTGCTGCTTACATGTATTCTACGTATGCACATCACTGCTGAGCATCAGTCACTGCAAAAATACTAATTTTGGGCTGCCTGTAGACTTGCGTGGATGACGACATTTACTTGTATACGCCCTTGTGGACTCTTGTAGACACACGGGCACAAAAACAAGGAGTTGGCCTTAACACTGACCCAACATTGGACTTTTCCTTAACATAACTTTTGTTTCCCAAATCCTACAACTGGTGCTGTATTTTTAACATCCACAGGGTTCCGCATTATGAAAATTTCAGCCAGAGTTTAACTTTCTATGTCTACGAGTATGCAAGGGTCCACTAATGTCTGCATGATGTAAATTTCATCATCTGCCTCATCTCGCGATTCCTACTAATAACTCAACAGACATTTATGTGCAGCTCAGAATTTGTCTGCTAAATTACAGGGGCAATAGCTCGCATGCTCGAAAAAAAGTCTTCCAAGTGGAAGAAAGTAGTACACAAACAAGTGTCTGTGGGTGTCCATGGATGTCAGTAGCTGTCAGTTTGCACATCTGTAAGGGAGTATGATCAAGGCTTTAGGCCAGCGTTACACATCCGCAAGGGTCAACGTGATGTAAATTGAAGCCAGAGTTATATTTCTGCATCCATGAATATGCAAAGGTTCGTTAGGGTCTGCATGATGAGAGAGAGATGAGTCCATGAGAGTCCAGTGGAAACCTCCACAGATGTGGCTGCATGGCAACTACTCAGTCGTGTGGAATATATAGATGCCACCTATATCGAACAGAGTCTTCTAAAATGACTCCAAGTGGACTGGAAAGTAGTAGAACAACCATGTGTCTGTGGTGTCAACAGCCACCCGTGCATACATCTGCAAGGTTGTTTTATTAACACTTTAGTCATTTTCCCAAGTATGCAAGAGACCATGTGGACCATTGTGCATGCAGCCCAGTCAGTCGTACGCATGTTTGACAGCTGTGCATTTGTGCAGAACATGTAGTTACAACCTGCTGTGCAGGAAGTAGCATGAGACCGTGAGACATCTCCATGTCTGTGCATAAGCAAGAGCTCGTGTGAAGCAAATTTCATCACCTCCCCAAGTCTGTGAGAGTCCGCATGCTGCCCAATATGTGTGTTGTCGCCAACACTACAAGGGCAAAAGTGTGCATGATCAGAAGAAATGTGCATGTGTAGAATATGTAGATATGATCGACTGCACATGTATGCAATGGAGTCCTTCAAGCAGACAAGAAAAGTAATATAACCACAACAATTATGAGTCTGTGGTGTCTGCAGATGATCATGTGCACATCCTCAGGGGAGCATACTCAAGGCTTAACCATAACCACCACTTTACTAATCCTAACCTTTACCCGAAAATTTAAGTACCCCCCAGAATGTGACTGTGCAAACAGATACATGTTCCCCAAACACCAGTATTAAACCGACACACACACACACACACACACACACACACACACACACACACACACAGACCCTCCAGGTTTCCTCCTTTCAGTGAACGACAGGTGCTGTTATTCAGCTGACTGTGTTTGCTGTCATCACATATCACGTGTGCATGTGTGTGTGTGTGTG